>NC_061797.1:18382788-18685819 GCF_021462225.1 Girardinichthys multiradiatus
AGTCTCCTCTTTATTTTGCTTACTTGTGAAGTAAACATTTCCCATTGTGAAACACACCCATGTACTCACTAACACCCAGTACATAATGTAACCTGTGCTGTGCACCACAGTGACCGAAACAAGCCTGTCATTTGCTGAGTTGAAAACTGACATGAATGCTGTAACACATCATTCAACATTTTTAGTTCCTAAATAAATGTTCTTTTAGCCCATATATGCATTTATTTATTCTGTATGAATTTTATTGAATGGATTCTGTTTCAATAAGTATTCTTTGCCCTATGTAATCCTAATAATCCAGCAGAAGGTAAACAGAAAGGCCTAATTTCTGCAGATTTAACCACATTAAATGCACCTAGAGGACATGATTGATTTTGACCTTTTTTTAAATTGCAAACATCAGGAAATCTAAAGTTAACCATGTCAATAAGTACTTTATAAAATTGTAAACCATTTACAAGGTCCAGTAAGCAATTAAAAGATCATAATTGTTGCTGTTGATATCCAAATTTATAACAAGCAGTCTGTTGCACACAGCTGGTATGAGTCACAGTCCTTAGAGAGCCAGATCATTATACTTCTCACAGCTTGGTTTATTATTTGGGTGAGCCACTGATTTTCCTCTGATCAGCCCTGTTTGCTGTTACAGCATCCAGGAAAACCCAAAGGAAGAAAAATGACTAAATAACACAATTTACTGTAGATTGGTTTACACACGGACATAATTAAACATGGTTCATTTCTGATACAACTAACAGCGGATGATTGTGTTTTTGGGCTACATAAAGGACTCTGTATTAAATCTGATGTAATTACACCTATTGTCTCAGTTAGGACTACGCTGTCTTTTAGAGAGACCCTTACAGACCTCATGCGGATGTTCTGACCTCTGAGCTAAGGTTCTACTTTACAGAAAGGCCCAATAAAACGTCCCTTTTTGTCTCTCTTCTGAACAGGATGGTTTACGTAGATTGTCAGGAAATGAATACATCCTCGCCACAAAGCGTGAGTTTACACAAAAGGTTGACCACAACCAAAGCTTTACTGGGTTGTCCTTCTCTCAGCTCAGTTTGCTATGAGTGAACATTTCTTCCTTTGCTTTTCTCCTGTTTTTGCTCACAGAGCCCCACCATCTGCCGAGTCACCTGGCAACCCCTCTATCATTAAACGACATCCCCCCTCGGATTGCCCAGACCATGGAAACAGAGGAGTCATGGGACTTTGACATCTTTAACTTAGAGGCTGCAACCATGAAAAGGTGAGACTTCCCGATCTTAAAGAATGACCATGGACCTTTTCTTCTAGTGGAAAGAGATCTTGCATTGACATTTTGTATTAAACATTCTAACTCCTCCTGCAGGCCTTTGACCTTCTTAGGCCTCAAGATTTTCTCCCGCTTTGGGGTGTGTGAGTTTTTAAACTGCCCTGAAGCTACTTTGCGCTCTTGGCTGCAAGTGATTGAAGCCAACTACCACTCCAGCAACTCCTACCACAACTCTACCCATGCAGCTGATGTCTTGCATGCAACTGCATATTTTCTCTGCAAGGAGAGGGTTAAGGTAAAATGGGAAAAAGTAATGTATTTAATGCACATGATTATATGGAGTTATTTTTTATTCTTAAAGATTCATACACAATTATTATTATATATATATATAGACTTTGGCTGCTTACTCCTTTATTCAAATAGGATATGTTGGCACTTTTCATCTGTTCTCATTTCTAAGCTGCATTTACGAAAAATACCAAAGATGACACAATTTGGTCAAAAAACTACTTTAGCACTGGAATCAGGGAGCTATAAAACTCAACTGTTCTTCTGCTTTAGATATTTTTCTAGGCCTGAATACTTTCTTTTTACCAACATTTGTCATCTATACTCATAATCCACATAACATACTGTTATATTCAGATCTGGCTCCTTGCAAATTAGGTACAAAAACATTAGTTTGTGGTATAAAACCTTTTAAATGCTGCAAATTGTAAAAGTTTTTATATCCAATAAGCTTTTGTCATGTTACAACCACAAATTTCAATTTATTTTATTGGGATTTTGTTTGATAAAACAACATAAAGTAGTGCATACTTGTGTGTCATTTATTCACAGGATAAATCCAGCTAGTCTGTGAGGACCTCAGAGGTTTGTTAGAGAACATTAGTGAAAAAACAGCATCATGAAGGTCAAAGAACAGTAGAATGGTCTGGGACACATTTTAAGCAGGGATTGGCAGCTCACAGGGCTCTCTTCAATCCTTTATCCAAAACTGGAAAGAGCATGGCACATCTTCAAACCTACAAAGAAATAGCTGTAACCTAAAAGGGCCAGGCAAGGGCTTGTGTGAAATAGTCCATCTGATTCAACTCGAATCCTACAGAGTCACGGTTTTGCCCAAGTGTGTCAGTGGTTCAGTAATGTGTTGATGATTTAGACTTGTTAAGCCGATTACCAAAGCATCTATTTCTGATCTCGACCCAGTGATCTTTTAGGGGTTTAGCCGGTGAGCTGTGAGGTTACACCACACAAGGTTAATGAGTCCCAGGAATTCTATAGGTCAACATTTGTGTTAAAAGCCACTTCTGTTTTACAGGCAATCTGCATTTTTCTACTGTGTGCTTAAAAGGACAATTGTGTTATATTTGTGCATGCACTGAAAATAAAAGCTGCTTGATCAATAAAATGAATAGCTATTTCTTTATTTAGTGGAACTGCTTAACAGCACATAACCACTGCATGCAGTGCAAATGTACAATAAGGTCATTCTGTCCTTGGTTTTGGTTTAGATCATCCGTCAGACTTGTCACCTTTAATTACAATATTTCATGCTTGATCTTTAATACCCGTTTTTTAAATTTATTGTCCTGACAGCAAAGTTTAGATCCTATTGATGAAGTGGCTGCTCTGATTGCTGCCACTGTGCACGATGTTGACCACCCGGGCCGGACAAACAGCTTCCTGTGCAACGCAGGAAGCGAGCTGGCCATCCTGTACAACGACACAGCTGTGCTAGAGAGCCACCATGCTGCCCTGGCCTTCCAGCTCACCACGAGAGATGATAAGTGCAACATCTTCAAACACATAGAAAGGTAAGGAGCAGAGAAGATTGTCTCAAAAAGTTTTAGCCCATTGTATGCCTTTTTTATGTTATACAACCAAAAATGTCCAGATTTACCTTTATTTAATTCATACTAAATTTAAAAGGGTTGACCCACACACTGCCAAGAGTATTTAATATCACAAAACCTTAAAGAGTCATCTGTTTATTTGACAGAATCCAGTAAATGGAATGCTTTAGGTTTTTTTTCAAATATAGCAGTGATTTTGGTATAGATTTCTGAAGGTGTGCATGCTGCAGGGGTGTAATAATATTAAAAAAACAATAAAAAATTCTACAGAGTTTCTCAACTAGAGAAAGGGAGGTGAAGAATCTAAGTTACTTACAGCATGTTCCTTATTTATTGTCACATCTGACTGTAAAGATATTTAAAAGCTTTCAAATTAATTCATCTTTTGTTACAGAAACAAAATCTATCACTGAGAAATTTAAATTCAACCTTCAGTTTAACCACAACTGTTCGGCAATCAAAAACCTCACATTAAGAAATTATTTTTTATAAAATCACAAGTGCCACAATTATTTGCATTCACAAAAACACCTATAAAATACGTGCAACAAAAGCAACTTTTAAACTACTCTTTACTTTTAAAAGATGATCAAAATGTTGAGTTTTAAGTGTCAATCCTTGACCTCCTGTTTCCCTGAAAGGATGGAATGGCACAGAGGCCCATCTCTCCTAAAACGTCTTCAAAATGGGAAAGAAAGGAGAACATTCCATGCAAGTGAGGCAGACGGTTGTTAATCTTCACGCATCAGGAAATAGTTGCAAGAAAAAAAGCTGCCTGACTAAACTTTTCCATATCTACAGACATGGGTGCCTGAGTGTGTTACAAAATTAGGAAAAAATATAACTAGTCCCCTGGCCCCAGAGATTGCAGAATAAAACAATTGAGGTATGAGCTAAAACTTAAGCAATTCTTAGTTTTAAATCTGATAATCATTTTTTTTTTAACCCAAAAAACAGGGTAGCAAAAAGATGAGTTTGCTCTTCACCTTTTAAATATGAGGGAGCAGTTGAGACACCTGCTCTGTTGTTTACATTGTGTGATTTTTAAGTAATTAATTTGCATTTTATTACATAAGCATTTGATCACCTAACAACCAGTAAGAATCCCGGCTCTCACAAGCCTGTTAGTTGTTCCTCAAGAAGCCCTCCTGTTCTCCACTCATTACCTGTATTAACGGCACCTGTTTGAACTCGTTATCTGCATAAAATACACATGTCCACACACTCAATCAAACAAACTTCAACCTCTCCACCATGGCCAAGACCAGAGATCTGTGTAAAGACATTAGGGATAAAATACTAGACCTGCAAAAGGCTGGGGTGGGCTACAGGAAAATAGCCAAGCAGCTTGGTGAGAAGACAGCAAATGTTGGCGCAATTATAAGAAAATGGAAGAAGTTCAAGATGACGCTCAATCTTCCTCGGTCTGGGGCTCCATGCAAGATCTCACCTCGTGGGGCATCAATGATCATGAGGAAGGTGAGGGATCAGCCCAGAACTACACGGCAGGACCTGGTCAATGACCTGAAGAGAGCTGGGATCACAGTCTCAAAGAAAACCATTAGTAACACACTACGCCACCATGGATTACAATCCTGCAGCACACGCAAGGTCCCCCTGCTCAATCTACCGCATATTCAAGCCTGTCTGAAGTCTAACAATGACCATCTGAAAGATCCAGAGGAGGAATGGGAGAAGGTAATGTGGTCTGATGAGAAAAAAATAGACCCTTTGGTCTAAACTCCACTCGCCGTGTTTGGAGGAAGAAGGATGAGTAGAACCCCAAGAACACCATCCCTACCGTGAAGCACAGAGGTGGAAACATCATTCTTTAGGGATGCTTTTCTTCAAAGGGGACAGGATGACTGCACTGTACTGAGAGGAGGATGGATGTGGCCATGTATCTGGAGATCCTAGCCAACAACCTCCTGCCCTCAGTAAGGACATTGAAGATGGGTCGTGGCTGGGCCCCGAAGCACATAGTCAGGGCAACTAAGGAGTGGCTCCGTAAGAAGCATCTCAAGGTCCTGGAATGGCCTAGCCAGTCTCCTGACCTGAACCCAATTGAACATCTTTGGAAGGAGCTGAAAGTCTGTATTGCCCAACGACAGCCCTGAAACCTGAAGGATCTGGAGAAGATCTGTATGGAGGAGTGGTCCAGAATCCCTGCTGCAGTGTGTGCAAACCTCATCAAGAACTACAGGAAACGTCTGAAATCTGGAATTGCAAACAAAGTTGTTTGTACCAAATATTAAGTTTTGTATCAGATACTTATGACATGCAATAAAATTCAAATTAATTACTTAGAAATCACACAATGTGATTTTCTGGATTTTTGTTTTAGATTCTGTCACTCACAGTTAAAGAGCACCTATGATAAAAATGAAAGACTTCTACATGCTTTGCAAGTGAGAAAATCTGCAAAATCAGTCGTGTATCAAATACTTGTTCTCCCCACTGTAGACACCATACGATAAAGCAAACAATTCACAGCTTGTGGTTTGTCACTGGGCTAAAGGACTATTTCATTGTTACTTTAAGAAACCTTCAAGACATTTGTTCATGTGTTGTTCAAAATCTAAACCACTCAACAGCTTCGACCTGCCCTGGATAATTCTATACTGAAGATACAGTACAATACACTACAGAGATTAATTAAAACAATCATTGAAACTTTTACTCTGTGAAAGCACAAAAAACTATTTAGATGGAGCCGTGCTGGAAAAGGGTAAGTCAAACCTGCACTGAATTATGTTACCTTCATTACAGATCCTTCAGATGAAGATTATTAGCTGTCATGAATTTGTTGTTATCATCTCGCCTCATTCAAGCCCCAAATTATAATATTTTTTCATTTGCTTACCTACCGTGATCTGCATGTATCATTTGACCCAAATAATCCAGCATATCTGAAGCTGAGTTGGGGGCTCAGAGATATATTGTCTCAGTGATGAAATGCAGTCATTTGTTAGCTGTCAACCATGACATCATGTCACAAAACAGTTTATTTTTATTAAAACATATAAATTACTGTGGCAAGACTTTTTTTCTTATTTCAAACTTGTCTGTGGATTCCTCTGTATATAGATGTAACATATCTGCATAGTTAGAATCGAATTGTTATGGTATGCCATTATGACCTTTTTATGCCTCATTTGTTTAAACACGCAAATATCTCTTGATCTAAGTCGAAGGAAGTCATTTTTTACATCATTGTGTAACAGTGACATATTTGCATAATGCATGCATTGTTTTTGCATTTGCTCAAACATTAATAAATGTGGATTTGCTGTGAAGTTGAGATTAGTGTCTGCAGATGGAGCTTTTTTTAGAAGGATCTTATAGAGCCAGGAAGTTTCTTCATAGTTGGATCGCAATAAATTAGAACCTCATCAAAGAGTTGTTTTAATAAAGTTCAGAAAGGATGCTTTAGAAACTCATTAAACATAGAGGTACATTTTCAATTCCTGTTAATGTTGATGACTGTGGCTTACAGGTAATAAAAACACAAAGTTTAGTTTCTTAGAAAATTGGAAAATTATATAATACCAATAAAAAAAACGTGTATACACAAAACTGGAGGGTAACCAGCAGAGGGTCACAGCTTAAGAAGCTGGCTGTTTACAAATTGCTGTATCCAAGTGGTTTAGTGGAAAGTTCCGTGGAAGAAAAAAGTCTGGAATTGGTTTGACCTCAACCTCAGCCTTGAGAGGGTTGTGTAGCACAGTCTGTTTAAGACTGTGTGAGAGATTCACAATGTGTGGACTGAAGCTGGAGTCCGTGCTTCAAGCGCCACCACATGGAATGTCAGAAGTGTCTGATTTGGAGAACTGTGTCTTCTCCTGCTGTTGGTCCACTGTGTTTTCTCAAGTCCAAAGTCAGAGCAGCCATCTGTCAGTAAATTTTAGGGCACTTCCTGCTTCTCTCTGCTGGCACATGGTTTATGGAGAAGCTGATTTCATTTTCCATCAGACTTTGTACCAACCTGCACTGCCAAAAGTATCAATACCTGCTTAAAGAAAGGACCATGGTGTTACTTGATTGGCCAGCAAACTCTCCTGACTTAATCACCATAGAGAATATATAAAATACCAAGAGGAGGACGAGGACCCAAGAATGCAGATGAGCTGAAGGCCGCTAATAAGGCAACCTGGATCAGCAGCCTGATTACCTCCATGCTGTGCTGCATTGATGCAGTAATTCATGCATAAGCAGCCATGACCAAACATTGAGTCCATGATATGCTGTACATAGACATACTTTTAAAAAGGGAGACATCTCTATAACAAAAATCTCTTTCCTTCTTTTCTTATGCAATATTCACATTTTTTGATAAACTGAATGTGGGGTTTGCATCAGCTGTATACAGCAATCCTCAAATTGAACAGAAAACAATGCTTTGAATACACATCACTCTATATGACATGCATATATGTGATTTTTACTGTTCGAATGGAATTACTGAAATAAACCATCCTTTTGATGATGTTCCATTTAGTTTTGATGTACATATCGATGATAGTCGAAGAAAATGATAATGAATTGAATTATTTTGTAACTTTCCTTTTAGAGAACATAATCGATCTTAAAAAAAAGTGCATATTACTGTAACTTCGGAATAACTGTTACATTTTTAGCCAATATAGTTTAAGTGGATGCAACCCTTTAATAATTGTCAACCTTATACCAATATTGTATAACTGTCAGTCAGTCAGTCATTTCCTATACCGCTTCTTCCATAGTGGGTCGGGGCAAATTGTATAACAGTCTATTCAAGAAACTAATTATTTGGCAGCTTTAATGTTGTGACCCTATGTTTTGTATCCGTATTCAACCTGTGTTTGGTATTATTTAGTATTCCTGATTTATTTTGCTACAGCTTCTATGTGCATTTATCATTATTCATAAACCTATGGGAGAGACTTGCGTTAGGAGATGTGACCGGCAGTATACTACTTACCATGCTGCCACTTCCTCTCTCTGTTGCTCCTCCCATCTCTCCCTCTGTCTCCCCCCTTTTTTGTTCTCTTCTTCTCTCTAGGAATGAGTATCGAACATTACGGCAGGCCGTCATAGATATGGTGCTGGCAACGGAGATGACCAAACACTTCGAACATGTCAACAAATTTGTGAACAGCATCAACAAGCCGCTGGCTGCTCTGGAAGAGAATGGGGTGAGATTAAGAGTGCTATCACAATGAAGCACTTGTTATAATAATAAAAAAATGATCAAATAGTTTATTGCTTATACAGGAATAATATAATGTAGTATAATTCTGTCACACACAGCTAGAGATTCATCAACTAAAGTTTTTGAGTTTAAAAGATGATAGGAACATATTAGGGGAATATATGATTTGTTGCTTGTGTAAAGATATCTTGGAGGGAGGAGAATTTAACAGCCTGGTTCTATCTTCAACATCTCTGTGTGGAATGCTCAACATGGACATTAAAAGGTTTTCAGACCTTTTTAAAGGCGCAGTTGGCACCAATAAACAATTTTCAACCCCCTGCATTTGAGTCCAATGCACTGATACTGAGACTGGTTAACCACAAATAAAATAAAACAAACTGTTCAACTTGATGTATCTAAGAGATTTCTGTGCTGAAATTAACTGGAGCACTGCATTTCTGTTTGTCCTAATAACCTGCTCTGGTTTTGTTTAGGGAAACAGTGATGAGGAATCTGTCAAAAGCATCCTGACGTCCCCTGAGAACCGTATCCTCGTCAAGCGGATGCTGATTAAGTGTGCAGACATCTCTAATCCATGCAGGCCTTTGGAGCTCTGTATAGAATGGGCTGGGCGCATCTCAGAGGAGTATTTTGCACAGGTAAATACAACTTATAATAACAATAAACATCATTTCTAGAATAAGATGATGTTTATTATTTTTTTATTTTTTTGTAATGGACTGTTAAGTATTGTTGGGCATGATGGTCACTTGTGCACTTGTCTTTATCGCAGACAGATGAGGAGAAGAGACAAGGTCTACCGGTGGTCATGCCTGTGTTTGACAGAAACACGTGTAGCATCCCAAAGTCCCAGATTTCCTTTATAGACTACTTCATCACAGACATGTTTGATGCATGGGATGGTGAGACAACACTGCATCCCATAAACACTGTACAGATGCATTTTACATTTGCTTACATGACCTGAAGTGTTTTCCTTTTGAACACAATTGTAATTTGGAATGCCAGACTACAGTATGTAGAAAGAAATGTTTGAAATCTGAGTTCAGTTATTCTTCAACTAGAGATGTACCAATCAGACTTTTCTGGCCCAAACCGGTTTCCAATGTTATTTAAGGTCATACCTGCTGATTACTTTTTCCCCACTAAGGACCATAACCTATAAACATGATAGGTTATTTGATAGAGATAGTTTTCAGTCAAACAGAAAATGAAGGAACTACAAGATTATTCACATGTATAATTTATAGCACACAGTATGTAGCTATTCAATAACTGATTTTTACCAAACTTTAAAACGTTCCTCAAGGTAATGCTGTTGGTTGATGGATTTATCGACCAAAAATGTTGGGAGTTCTTAGTTTTGATGGATTTAATAAGAAGGGAAAATTAGCAGATTATAAATACTGTCTAATTAGCGTACCTCTAATGTTAATATGTGCTTATAGGTCTACGTTATGTGCAAAATTTATTTTTGGCCAAAACGTAGGTATATCTTGTTTTATTACTGAATTATTTTAACTATAACATCAAAATCTTTAGGATACAGGTTCTTATATAAGGTTCTGTATGTATTCTTGGTGTCACAGTAAGGAAACTGGCTTTGTGCCATCATATCTACGCAATATGATGATATTCATACGTTGGAAGCTCGTAGCTGCCATTAATTTTTCATATTTTACTTCTCAAAATTCACCTTAATGGTTCCATTGTATTAATTGTATTAATGTGTGTACAAAGCATTATACATTATACAACTGATCTGTCTGCTAGGTTTCAATCAAATGGGTTTTGGATTGAAAAACATTCTTATTTTCATTGAATTCTAAATTATTTTCTTGCAGAATCTTTGTATGCCTTCTTAATATCTACATATTACATATGTGAATCATCATATGTAAATAGTCCTATGATTGCTTTTTTCTCTTTATAATTTAGCTGAGACCAGTATCGTTTGAAGGTTATTTTTTAAATTCCTCCCATTTAGATAGTGAGGCATTCATTAGACTGATATTAATGTAAAAATGAGGACTTGCTATGTGCATCAGAGTGTTGGCAGGGTTGGTGCTTTTTGTATTTTTCTTTACAACATGCCACATACTGCCTAATATCACTTCACTTCTCAAATTCCTTTCTCTTCCCTTCAGCTTTTGCGGACCTCCCCAATCTTATGCAGCACTTGGACAACAACTTCAAGTACTGGAAGGGCCTTGATGAGCGGAAGCTGCACAGCCTGCGACCACCTCCGGAGTAGCTGCTGCAGCGTTCGGACCCTGACGCGGCCCATAATCCAGGGCAGAACCTTCTTTTCTACCGCTGAGGCGTCTCTCTCCCCGTCAGCCCAGGCCAGGCACACAGGACCTCCTAGCCTTCACTCTCCTGCTTCTGTAGCACGCCGAGCGCCCACATGTCCGTCCACAACAGAAAACCACAGAGGGACTTCTTGACATTGCGGAAATGCTGCTGACTTCACACGCCTGTCGGATGGGAACTGTGACCATTGGACACGGACATCCAGCTTCCTTATGAACTTCTGCATTGGCAGTGTAGCTGTTGGCATGACTGAAAGATGGGTGGGGGTCCTCGCAGGTCTCTATGGCAAAGCATCCATCCTCTGATTACCACGTAGGCACTCCCGCCTGCCTGTGAAGTTGCTGTTAGGATTTTAAAACTGTCTAGTCCACGTAAGGTCATGTAATCACTTTCGACCTCTAGCTCCTGCACTCGCAGTGAAGCAGGGCCGCTCCTAGAAACCTTTGGAGGCCACGTCATGAAAGTACACTCCACCGCTTATCTTGTGTTTGTTTGTTTGTTTTCAGGCAACGTTTCCACGTGTCCTTCAGAAACATGGCTGTCATAACAGAAATAAGAGCGGATGCTTTCTTCATGGGTCGGGGATGAACCTTTATCCCAGGCCATTGCTCAGAGACAAAAAACACAATCCTCAACATCTTGATCATGGGTATCTAATTACAGGTTATTTGGTATGCTCATTTTTTTCTTGTTCCATATTTTCTACATTAAAACCCACAAACAAATTAGTAAATAAGTAAGAACAGAATAAATAAAAAATAAAAAAGCCAAAGCTATTAAAGACGAATACCAGTATAACACTCATAAATTTACAATTATTATTATTCATGCAACCTTATTAAGCATTTTATTTTCGTATCAAGAGTACAGTACCAGTTTGAATAAACGAATGGAGCCTTCTGTATTGCACTGTACACAATATTAGAAGTGTCTACGTCTCAGTGATTTGTCCAGGAACAGGACGTTGGGTTATAGAATAAGCTGTTTTTCTGTTGATCATCAGGAGATCGTCCACTTGTGTGAACGTGTGTAGGAGTGTTGGTTTTTTTCTGTTCAGTTTTTTTTTTTTTTTGGTCGTTGGTGTGTGAATGCGCGGGTGTGTTCATTGTTGCAGCAGTCCCATACTCTTAGTTTGATGCTGTAAAACCGCTTGACATTTGACAACAGCAGAAATATGTGAAAAACGTTTTTGGACTTGAACAGTTTTTTTTTGTCCTCCCAGAAATTTTTTGTATCTGGTTTATTCTACTGAAAAAAAAAACAAGACTGCCTTATTTTGTACAATATTTATACAGTACATCCCACTGTGCAACTGCAATGGACATCTGGAGTTTTTTCTTATGACACAGTCAGAAGGTTACCTTCAAGTAAATCTCGATATTTTTATAGACAATGAATTTTACACTGGATTTGACGCAGATGAGATCAACCATAATAGCTATCTGAACACCTGTGAAGGAGAAAGCTGCACAGAGCGTGCATATAAAGAGCTAAATGGTAAAGCAGGATGTGGATCGCAGAGTTGTCCATCACTGTCTTTGAAGCAGAGTCCTGGAGGCCAGCTTGCATTGATTTTTTGGTTTTTGTTTGTTTTTTGATCAAACATCACTCTATTTTTGGCCAATTATCCAACATCCTTATGCACAGACCCGGGTAACATCTATTTGTTCAAAGTTGGATTCAGATTAGGATACTAATATGTTAAAGATTGATGCTTCTTGAAAAGATTTCCTCTTTAAACAGTATATAAATGCCATAACAGCTAAGCAAGTAATGGTTAATCAGATGCATTAACCAAAATTAATATTGTTTCTCTCCTATGACAGAAATGTACACTTAATCAAGGGATTTGTTGGTTCCTTCTGATTCACGTTTTGGTCTGAAGGCACGGGGAAAAAAATAGAAACTATTCAATGAAAAATAAAATAATGTCAACTATACCCATGCTGTGTTTTTCCTGCAACAGTTCTTTGTCCTTTCTCACATGTTTTATAAAATAACATGTACATTGCCTTGCAAAAGTTTTCATACCCCTTAAGGTTTTTCATGTTTTGTCACGTTACAAACTTTTAATGTGTTTAATGTGTTTTATAATGGCTTTATAAGAGAGGCCAACACAAAGTAGAACATGATTATGAACTGAAAGGGAAAAGATCCATGGTTGTCGAATAGTTTTTAATAATAAAAATTCAAAAAAGGGTTGCATGCATTTGTGTGCAGCAACCCTGAATCAAAACTTTGTAGAACCACATTTCACTCCAACAACTCTTTTAGGGTATTTCTCTACCAGCTTTGCACAGCTAAAGACTGAAATTCTGATCCTTTCTTTTCTGTAAACTAGCCTAAACCTCAGTGATATTGGATAAGGAGCTTCTGGGCTTGGACTGGGCCTTTTCAACATATAAATATGGTTTGACAAACCCCTTCCACTGTAGCTGACTGTATGTTTAGGGTCATTTTCCTGCTGGGAAGAGAACCTCAGCCCAAGTCTTTTGCAGCCACTTAGAGGTTTTGATCCATTATCCTCTTCTATTTATCTCCATTACATGAAGATGCTGCCACCACACTGTTTTGCATGTAGGACAGAAGAGGACCTTCTTCTACATGTTTGTTGTATGGCTTGTGCCAACAAAACATGAAGAAACAGACGATGTGGATAAATATTTTTACTATTATTATTTTGTGTGGTACATTTTTGACTTTAATGAGAACATCAAGTCGTTTCAAGTAAAAACACTCAAGTCCAAGTCAAGTCACAAGTCATCAAATGTGTGACTTGAGTCTGACTGGAGTCAGATCAAACTCCACACTTGACAATTACATCAAGGCTGGAAATATGTTCCTTTTGACAGGAAGAAACCTTTGCCGTGACCAGGCTCAGAGAGGACAACCATCTGCTTCAGCCAGTTGAGGGTAAGGGGACATGAGGAGAGACAGCATCAACAAAGTCAAACGGGACAGTGTTTGCCTGTTGTTGGTCAACCACAACATTGGCTGTTGGTGTAAGATGGAAAATAAACTGTAGCCTCCTATGTCCAAATGACTTTTTGACTCATCTTACAGCCACAACTAACTCCCTTGATTGGTTTTGCAATGATGCAAGCAGAGTAACTAAATTTAACAAAGGTATCAGGGAGTCTCACTGTCCTCAGAGACCCTTATTACCCTTTAAAGTTTTCCCAGATATTTACTTTTTTTCATTTAAAAAGAGAAACATAAGCATTTAATTGCAGTGGTAATTTATGTAATTTTGAAATATGATAATGTTTCTTTGCTATATTAAAAAACTCCTCCAAATACAAAACAGCTGAAAACAACTATTGTATACAGTGTAGAATATTTTGAAATTAAAGCCCATCAATACGTTTTTTCTTCATACGTTTTTCCTCATTCAGACTCCATTAATGAATGAATGAATAAATAAATAAATCATTTATTGATTTACACAATTTACACAGCAAACAATTGTCATAGAATGATTTCTACACTGGGTATGTAGTAATGCCCACATGATATTCGGTATTCTCATTTGTGAAACACATTAAACTTTACTGTCCGCTTCATATTCTGCTTATTCCTGTAATTATTAAACAATTCAGGTAATGTTTAAATAGAGATGCACCGATCACGCTTTTCCTGGCTGATACCAATTTTTTCTTTTCTTCTTTGAGGTCTGACCCCTCAATCCTGATGTTGAATAATCCCATTTTTTTCCGTAAGGACTAGAAAACTTAAAAGAGAACGAATATCTCAATTCTGGAGGTGGTAGTTCAACAGAGTAGAAAAAAACAACAGATTTTTAAGGTATATATGGGGTTTTGTTAATATAAATGAAACATTTTTTCTCTGCAATGGTCAGAGCTAAAATTCCTCTTGTGCTGGATAAAATTTATTTAATTTACCTTTGGAATGAATTTACTATTTTTGAATTGAATTGAGCTGTGTGAATAAACTTTACTGTGAATGGCGCCGGCGGTGTAAATTTAACCTGAGCACAGATGGTTTACTGTGTGTTGGATCCTGTAGCTGGACCCCCCTACAGTTATATATTAAGTCATTTTACCCCTTTGTACGTCGAGGACGTAGATTGATCCAGACTACGTAACATGAAAACAGCTCAACTTCCGTCAGACTGGACTTTGCGACAAAGTCGTAAGAGGAAACAGTCGACGATATCGGACTGATGGCTGCGGTCGTTCAACATAAACTATAGTAGAGACAATTTAGATTTTCTGGGGTCGTGCTATGTCTTCGGGAATGACAGGACAAACGCCGTGAGTTTGACCTTAGCTCGAAATGAATGTGCTAACTCGAGCGACGAGCTAACAAGCTAAGGCCATGTTAGCCATGTCTAAATATGCCCGCTACGCTAACTCTAGCTGCCGTGTTAGCTACCTAACAGCTAGTTGGCCTAGTAGTAAAAGTTAGCTCAAGGCGTATTGGTGTCGTTAGCTTTGATTCAACTTTTACGTTTAGACTCGATGTCATTTGATTCACCCTACTTGCCATTATGCTAATTTATAGGTGATTTTAAGCAGCCAAAAGTAGAATCGTAAATTTATGTTAACTAACTCAGCATTAGCTTTAGCGTCTGTGGAAAGCTAACATGCCTGTTTGTTTAAATAGTGGATGATAGTGATTATCATTGCTCAGAGACACACATGTTATTCAAATATTATAAACTGTTCTTCTTTATGTGAATAGTAATACTAATCTACATAAGCGAGAGAATCAATACATTGAGAAAACGTACATTTTTGTCTCCGTTTGTTTTCGTTTTAGCTGCCTATCCAGTCGCTGGGATCAGCCAGCACAGCCTAAAAAGAGTGTCGGAAATGCTACTCTTCCCGTCGCTTTACCAGGAGTTGTCACCTCTGCTGCTTCAAACAGTCCAGCTTCTCAGCCACCAGAAGCCGAAGAAACGCCTAAGGGGGGAGTTGAGAAAGCAGCAGCAATGGCTGCTAAAATAAATGCCATGTTGATGGCGAAAGGAAAACTTTTAACCCCTCCACCATTACTTCCAAAGGTGCATAGTTTTAAAGAAAACGCTGGAAGTGCCTGTTTTTGCAATACTTACAGAGTGAAGCTGTGCTTTGTTTATTTTTTTATTCAGAAACCTCCAAGTATCCCTGTTCCAACCCCCACTGAAGAAATGGTGGCCACAGAAGTTGATATAAATGATGTGCCGCTAAATTGCAGAGAACTTCTTACTAAAGGCAAAACGCAAGAGGAGGTAAATGGAAAAGCACCAGTTGACAAGTTAGACGTGAAAACCAAATCTTGTAGTTTTTTTGTTTTAATTACTTATGTTTTTTTTTTTTTTTTCTTCAGATCAGACTGTTTAGTGGGGCGGTTGTCTCAACTAAAGGTCTTTACATGCCTGAAGCTGAAAAAGGAGGAGGGTATGTTGCATAAGGACTAGTTCTTCAGATTTCTTGATGTCTTATTTTGGCTAAGGGAGTGCATGTCCATGGGAAGAAAAACTAATTGTGGAGTCTCCACATTATGTTCCATCCACACATTTAGAAATATTCTGTGTTTTTTCCAGATTATTTGTCCAGTTCCATGGTTTTTGTCAGCACAGAAGTGCCCTATAACATGTCTCCAGTAGCAAAGTGGGGCAGAGTGGCTTTGTTTTATTTTTCACTTTGTATTTTTTTATGTTTTGTGAAGGGGTTAATAGTTTTATGTATACTAGAAGATGATTTAAGAGATTTAAACTATGAAATATGACCTGGGATATGAGTAATTTTCATTTTAATATCCTAAGAAAAACCCTATTTAATATATATCTGATAGCAAATGTAAGCTATATTTTAACTATATGACCTAATTTCCATTGTTGTCATCATACAGTTCTTTCTCTAAGCAACCGATGAGTTTGTTTTTCATATAAATCTCAGTTACTGTGAAGCCCACATAATGTCTGACTAGATGTCAAATAGAAATGTAGAAATATTGTATTTTGTGTATTTCAATGAACACAGTAATTCTTCTGCACATTTAACTTTGTTGTTCAGTGCAAATACTGTGTTGTTCCTGACAGTTGTGATTGGTCTTCTTTCAGACAAAGATCTCTGTATTTACATGTTCAGGGAAAGACCCAAGAGCAGGTCAATAGTAAGTAGGAATAGTTTTTTCTTTTAGAAACAAACAGTCTGGGTTTATCTTTGAAAATGATTAATGAGGCTTTTGGCCATTCCTCTGATTTTTTATTTTTTTTTCTTGATTTCTTTGGGATATCAGAAGCTGTGATGAGAATAAAAGAGCTCATCTCTGAAGATGTGAAAAGGGCCTCAGCAGCATCAGGAGGGCAGCAGGTTCCTGTGATTCCGCCGCTCACTCTTTACCCTCAGCCTCCTCGGCCCGTCATTCCCACTCCTGTGCCGCGTATGCCCAGTGCAAACCCTGTGACCGGCCAGGGACATCGACCAGCAGCTCCTCATACAGGGGTAGGCAAACATTTCCCTTTTGCAGTTCACAACATAAGGCTTCCTCCCATTTTTTCTTTCTTTTCTCCCTCTTTTCAATCATGTTCATGTTTTAACATAGGGTAAACATCACAACAAGTGATATTTTTTCTAAGATAAAACACCATTCATACCAGTGGAAAAAAACACCCTGATAACAGAGAATCATAGGCCATTATTATATTTTAATATGCAGACGTTTTTAACCTGTGTTTGATATTTGTTGGTTATTTTTATTTAGTCCAGCCGACTTTTTAATGGAGGTAAAGAAAGTGAGGCAAATGAAGGTTGTTGCCTTCACTGATACCCACCTCCAAAATTAACTGGCAGAGAGAACGTCCTTGGTTTGCAGTGAAAAGCCTTGGATAGCTGCATTTGCTTACAAAACCTTTTCTATGTCTAGAAAAAAATATTTAGCTGATTTAATTGAAATATTTATTGACACTGTTCTTTTTTAAAAATATTTTCTTTCCACAGAGTTTTGTGCACACAAAGATTTTTGTTGGCCTGGACCAAGCGCCGTCCTCATTCAACGTGAAGGAAAAGGTCGAAGGTCCAGGAGGTTCGTACCTGAGTCACATCCAGACAGAGACGGGGGCTCGAGTCTTCCTCAGGGGGAAAGGGTCAGGTTACATTGAACAGGCATCCAAACGAGAGTCTTTCGAGCCTCTTTACGTCTACATCAGGTGCGTTCACTTTTGTTGAAGGGTCATATAAACCTGTTAGGTCTGGTGTGAAGGAGTTCCCTCTTTAAATGAAGCAAACGGGTTGTAATTGTTGCCTGGTTTCAGTTTTTGTTAACAGCCCGCTAATACGTCTGCCTGCATAAAAGCGGTGAAATGTCTCTTGTTTTGCTCTCTGTGAGTCACTTATTGAGTCTGCTTCATTCTACTACAACAATAGTCCTTTGTGTGTCGCAGCCACCCAAATGCAGCTGGATTAGAGTCGGCTAAAAAGCTCACAGAGAGTCTGCTGGAAACTGTAAGTTCATGGTGTCGCCATATAGTAGATTTTACTGTTTTTATCTGAGTTAGAGAATCTATTCGGAGGTATAAGAAGGTGAAACTACTGAAGCATATAGTTTTCACTGATACCCTCCTCCAAGATGAATCTGGTAGTGTGAACCGCCTGATCTCCAGTCATAGATCTTGAGTGCTCTGCACCTACCTACAGCCTCATTACTGACAAATTAGTGCAGTCTCTGTGGAACATGTGTAGCTCACGAGTTAACTTTTTGTTTTCCATCCTTTAGGTGAGATCTGAACATACTCGAATGGTGACGATGTACACAGCCACAGGCGCCACACAGTGTGAGTATAATTTTACATCATAAAACAGAGAAATTCCAACAAGTTTTATCTGATATCAGATACCGGTTGGCTGCATTATTCTTGTGATTAAAGAATATTCTCTTGGCATCTTTAGTGGTTGAGTTGGTAAGCCACACTCGCTTTATTTCAAAATTAACATTCTACAATTTCATTTCAGCATACCCAGCACATGGATTCCCAACTAATAGCAGTTACTCTAACCAGGGGTCCTGGTATAACTACCCAGCAAATGGGTATGCTGGTGGCTATGCAGCGTATCCAGGAGCCAGTGGTTATTGGAGTAATGCAAATGGCCCCCCAAGTCAATCTAACCTGTCGACAACCCCATCTCCATCTTCTCAGGCAATGATTCAGTATCCAGTGTGTCCTAGGAAACCACATCCCTTTCTTGTCCAGGTAACTACTGCACATTTACATCTTTCCGACTGGATTTTTACAGTGTTTAGGTACGATTTTTATCAGCACTTCCTATCTGTTTGTTTCTCTATACTTTAATAGCCCTCAAAATCTTTATATAGTCCAATTGCAGTAAATTAAAATATCAGTGAAAAGTTCATTTTCTATAATAATTCAGTTAAAAAGTAAAACCCGTGTATTACATGGATTTATTACAGCAAGTAATTATATTTAAAGCTTTTATTTCTGTTACTGTTTAGAGCAATGGCTTACAGCTATTGAAAGGTCTGTATCACATAAGACCAAATAAAAATGTTTCCAAAAGATTTTGATAACAAATGTTGGCGTACTGAGAAGTATGTCCACGTACTGTCCACTATATGCACTCAGTACTTGGTTGGGGCTCCTTTTGCTTGAATTACCACATCAATGCAGCATGGCACGGAGGCCATCAGCCTGTGGCTCAGCTGAGGAGTTCAGGAAGCCCAGGTTGCTTTAACTCCGGCCTTAGGCTCAGCCTCATCGTTCCTTTTAGTGTCTCCTTTTTCTCCTGGGGATACTTCATTGATTCTCTTGGGTTTAGATCTGGTTGGTTTGCAGGACAAACAAATGCAATGAGGGCAGGTGCTAAATTCTGCTGGCGATAAAATCAACATCCCGATAAAATTGTCAGCAGGGGAAATCACAAAGTGCTCTAAAATATCCTGGTAGGTGCCTGTGTTGACTCGGGACTTGATCAAATTCGGTAGACCAACACCAGCAGATGAAATGGCTCCCTAAGTCATCACAGACTGTGGAAACACTGGACCTCAGGAAACCTGGGTTCTGACATTTCTTATTACTGGCAATCTATTCTTGTTTGAGATGCAAATGCATTCCTCATCTTACTGAGGAAAACATGCAAGTTATTTACACACTCACTGAGTAGATGGATAAGTTGAGCCCATCAGTGCCTTAGAAGGGTTGCAGTTTGTGTGTATTTTACAATGCTTTGAATCCTGTGACCCCAACAGTGTACATATGTTGGTTATGCTCTACTTAAGGATCCAGACAGCAGTGAGACAGTGGAGCCTGAAGGATCTTTAAACACGCCCCCTGACTCAGGAAGTCCCAAACATCAGTTCCAGGAGGTGGCTATGGATGAACAGGTGAGCCGGAGGTTCTCATGGATTTGAGAGGCTTCAGGCATCAATGACCTGGAAGCTCAAAGCTGATTTTATTTAAATTATTACATACAATTTTCTTTTGTTTATTGGAATGTTTCATGCAAGGATTGCTTTATAAACACAATGGTGAAATTGTAATTTTTTTACTGTCAAATATTCAAAAATATTTGTATAAAATGTAAGGTTCGCATCCCAAATCCTCATCACCATGTTTATCTAAGACTGACTGTAAGGGGGACCCCTTGACTGCACACCTTGCAAAAAAAGTCTTGATCTGGCTGCAGCCTTGAATACAACAGTCTGAAAATGTTTTGTTGATGAGAGAATATTATAAGAATGAACCTATTTTTGCAAGAATAGCTGAACAAAAATACTGCATATAGAAAATCTCAAGTGCTGCAATGAATTAAACCTTTTAAAAGTGATGTATGGTTTGTCTTTGTAGCCTACCAGCTGCTCCTCAGAGGGTCCTGCTCACATGGAGTCCAGCCTACCCTCATCCAGTGTAGGAGAGGAGAAAGTTGTAGAAAGGTCTGATTTATATTTAAAAAAATCTCTTTTGTTCCTTTCAAGATGATATTTGGAATGATATTAAAGTTTGTACCTCTTCAGGATATTGATGCCTCCACCGCCATCACCCTTTGTGGCTCCTCCCCCTGTTACACGCAAGAGGCCGAGGGACACCGCGCCAGAAGACCCACCCAGTCCGCCTCTCACCACCTCCGCATTACCGGGTATGTGTTTCTTCTCTTCCAAAATATTCAGAGATCCTGAGGGCTGAGACATTTGCTTCTGTGGAGTTCTGTGTTGCATGATGTAGCGTCTCCCCCCATGGATCAATGGGGGAGGAGTGGAGACCTGTATGTAGCGCACCACTGTTGGAACTCACTAACATGCTCTTCTTGTATATGTTTTTTGTCTTTCCCTTGTTTTCTCTCTCAACATGTGTCCCCGGACGTGCCTGTAATGGATGTGTGCTGTGCTGCCGTTTGATTTTGATATCTTCCCTCCCCTGGCTCTGGATCAAACGAACTCAAAACCACGGCTTATGTGGGGCTCCTCACTGGGTTTCCATTTGGTCTTGTTCTCTCTCTCTCTTTGTCCCCCTCCCCTGTTTCTCTCTCATATGTCCCCCCCCCCTTTTTTTTTTTTTTTCTTTTTATTATTGTGCCCTTACAGGTGTTGAGGAAGAGGTTTTTGTGAAGAAGACTAAAGTGAACGTCGACACTTCTGGGCTTGTGCCCTATGGGGGAGATTCCTCAGACGAAGAGGATGAGAGGACACACAGCAGTAAGACAGAAAACCTATAACCTCTGTCAACCTCATATCCCCCCCCCCCCTCCTTCCCGAGATTTGTACAGAGCCATAGTGGCGTTTAGTATATCGACACAAATCTCTCAGTCACAATAAAAGGAGAAGTCCGCCCTGAAATTACTATTAAGATTATGTTTCCAGCTCTTTCAGGTAACACTTTCAGAACCTTACAGAGGTTGACAGGCTTAAAACAGGAACATACAGTATGTGATATATTGATTATACTGAATAGATTGCCAAATTCTTGTGCTTGACTCGTCTAAACCAAGTTTCATATTTCTTTTGTCCCCTCATGTTCCAGTTATTTTAGTTTTTGTCTCTAGAACGCAGGTAAAACTGAACTTGTGTTCTTTTAACTATATCTATTAAATTAAACACTTCTTAAGCTGATGTAAATATAGAAATGTAGCCACTAACTAGTTACATGTTTGTTTGTAGTCGAATGTCATTTGGGCCTTTGAATAAAGTTAAACTTTTTTCACTTTAGTCTGACTCTAAATTTTGCCCTTATCAATTTTAATACAGGATGAAGAGTAGATTAAATCCAGCCATTACACACTTTTTAAAGTATGGAGGTACACAGGGTGGACTTCTCTTTAAGAGGTGAATACAGCTGTAAATTAATGACAAACCTTTTTTTTTTTTTTTTTTCAACTTTTGTTAATAAAGTCCCATCTTTTCCTTTTTGAGTTTCAACATCTGGCCTTGCTGCAGTTGCAGATTGTTTAAATACATATTATAAACTTCAGTGAAACCTTTTCTTATCTTGGAAAATGGTGTGTGCCTGTTCCCATGGAATACAATAATAAAACGACTGCAAAAAGTGGATCGTCTTTACTGATGTATTTCTGTCTGTCTGAACAGAATGACTCACTGCAACCGTCACGAAACACTATTGAACAGTAATGCAAACTGAGCTTGATTTGCAGCTCTGTTTATAACATTGTTACACCAATGGCCTGTTAGATGAATGTGTAGTCACGAGCTGCTATGCCGTTGTATACAGTAAGAGCTCCTGGGCTGTCCAAGCTGAAACAGGGGTGGACATCATTCTGAAAGCGACAGTGGAAGGTATGCAGATGTTGCACCAGGTTTGCATTGAAGAAGCTCAGAGTTCCCCTGTCGTAGTCGAGAGCCACTCCAATACGCACTGGATGAACCGTTATTCTCAGGTCTGGACTCCAGCCGTTATGCAGGAACTCATATTTATGTCTGAAGAAAGTAAAGAGGACAGTGTGGTATTGGAGAATGTTCTGTTTTCTCTCATGTGGCTGGCTGCCTTTGGGAAAGCACAAGGCCGAGCCAACAACTGAATTTCAAATGGCTGCAGATGAAAGAAAATAAGAAATGTGGCCCGAAAGTTTGTGTAGGCTGGAGGAACAAGCTGCCAACAACAGGAATCACGTTTAAAGCTTGTACAATACGGTGGTCTGAAAGAGTTGCTGAATGTGACAATTCAACCATCCTGATGGTTGCTATAGAAACACATAAAAGGGAGCAGATATTTCATGCTGCCTTCTCTGAGCTTAGGCTTTCACAGAGCTGATACACATTTTTATTTTGCTTAGGAAAGGGACATTTCCGAATGCTAAAAATACAGCCTTGGCCCAGTTTCCAGGATCTGCAGTAATAATCCCTCAGAGGATCAGCTCGTTAATTCTGATAGATTGGATGAAAAAATCTGCTTGGGTTTTTGTACTGTTAAAAAGAGAGCCGGTTTATTTTCTCCTGCTTGGGCTGAAAACTAAGACCCCATATCAAAGCAAGGAATACATTTCTGCAATATTTCACACTTAATAGGTCTAACTAAGCACATGGTCTATACAGTAGTGGAAAAAATATAACACCCCATGAAGGCCTGTGTGTTTTTCTAACGTATTTGGCCTTCAGAAAGAAGACTGTAGCAGCTTATGAGTCTGGTAAGGGATTTAAAGAAGTCTCCTTCACTGTACAGAAAATGGTCGACAAAACAACCGCCAACATGCCAAGGTCTTGCTGTCCAAGCTAGTTTACTCCAAGAGCAGACTGCAAAGAAGTCTCCAAACCCATAATATGTCCTTACAGGATCTACAGCAGGCTCTTGCTATTAATGGTTAGCATTGAGCCTAAACTTTCATGGTAGGTGCAAGGAGGACATAGTTCTCTAAAACATAAACCTAATACTTGTCAGAGAGAACAAAGACCAGGGCCTGTATTCACAAGGAATCCTAAGCCTAAAAGTAGCTCCTAGCGACATCATTCTAAGAAAAATCTTAATTTCTCGTTTTCTAAGATTGTTTCCTAGAATTTTCCCTCGGTAAGAAAAGTGATTCACAAAGCATCTCAGGCCTTAAAAGAGCTAATGTGTGAGGATCATGCAGGGATCCACCCCCTAAACAGTCGAATAATTGAGCACATACACTTCTATAACAATCACACAATTAATATAGAGATAAGATAAACTTCATCAACCCCTAAGGGGAAATTAAATACTTTCAGCAGCAGCACAGATTAAAGGTGCACCTCTAGTAAGGCAATATTAGGAAGGCTAAATAAATAATAGAAACAATAATTAAAAACAATGAATAAAAAGTGAACAAAACTGCATACAATATCCTGCAGAATTATATATTTACAAACTAAAATACTTTCAAAAAATAACTTTGGAAACAAATTAGAAAAACTCAAAATATATATATGAATACAAACTAGACAACAGTACAATAATCTCAGAACTATATACATAGAAGGAAGATGTAAATAAGGTGAATAAAAATTTGCTGTATGGTACTTGATGTCAGCAGCCTAATCCTAAATGGTCATCTACAACGCTCCCCTACTGTGGAGAAGTTCTATGCTGTGCTGCTATCTCCTCTCTAGCTTCTGATTGCAGCAGGTACCAGAGCTGCTCACATTCCAGGCGGGTGCTGAAAGCAGAGGGACCGACCCATTGACCTTCTCAGAAATGCTTGTTTGTTCGCACCGTGATCCCAGGACCAAATCTACCTTTCAACACTCCTCTCTTCTCCACCAGTAGGCTCTGTTCAGTTCAGTTTCCTCCACCTTTTTTCTTTGTTTTGTGTTGGTCATTTTACCAAACTAAACCTCAATATACAATAAGATCACAGTAAAATGCTGAATTTTTATATTAATATGAAATAACTTAACATGACATAGATGCAGTATGAAAACGACCAGCATGGTGAGTGAACATAGGTTTTCTCATCATGATTTACATATTTCTGAATCCAGTCTAAATTCTATCATTTGTTAATTTCTCTCCATTGATTACTAGGAGCGCATTTGTTTTTTTGTTGTTTCTTTTAATAACCAATCACAACTTTTAGAAGACAGCATCACACCTAGCAACAGGGTCAACCACACCTCCTCACTAAGATAGGAAGTTCTGTTGTTTCCTAGCTTAGAGTCGCTTTCGGCAGCAAAGTGAATTACTCTTAAGCTACAAGTCCTTGGGAAGAATTTTTAGGCTAAGTTAGGAGCTCTCTGAGAGGACTCTGAGAATCTTTGTGAATATGGGCCCAGGACTTCTGGAATGATGAGTCTAAACTTGAAATGTTCAGACACCAGAACAGGGGACATGTTTGGCCTACACCTAAACCAACATTCCAGGAAAAAAAAAAACTCATACTAACAAAGGCATTAAGGTGTAAGTGTCATGGTTTGGGGTTGTGGCAGGACCAGAGCAGTTTACCATCATGCAATCCAAAATTAACTTTACCGTGTATCAGAGGCTGCTTGAGGAAAATGTAAGACCAACTGTTGAGAGAAATGAAGCTAAAGTAGAATGACCCTGGGCCCATTCAAAACCCACATCTTGATCCTTTTGAGATGCTGTGGGGTGACCTAAAGTAGGCTGTACATGCAAGTAACTCCTCAACCATCTCCCCGCTGAAGGTGAGGAATAGGACAAACTTTCCACCTCAGAATGATGTCAGAGACTGGTAGATCACAACAAGAAGCCTTTCACTTAGGTTATTTCAGCCAAAGTGTCCTAACTTTTTCCTCAGCAACAAACACATTGTTTTACTATTTTAACAAAAGATAATAAAAATGTTTTTTTCTGTAGTTAGGTGCAATTAATAATTTCTTTTCTAGAGATATGAAAATATTTCATGATAAAAACCTGAACATTTAGTGGCGTTTCCTATTTTTTTCATGAAACTAAAACTGTTGAACACATCAAGGCAGCCTGGATATAATGTGTCATGATAACAGACAGGGGTGTGCACTGTTACCTGGATGGGGTCCGAATGTGTCTCATACACCAGGAAGTACTGTTGGCCCCGAGGTACGAGTCCCTCTCTGTGTCTTCGTATGCAACTCCAATACGAAACTCAGTCTCATTATCCACCTCGACTTCCCAGTAATGCCTGCCTCGCACTGGAATAAGATCTCCCAGTATGGCTACACATCTGTGCATGCACACACACATATACATACTTGCATTAAGCGTCCAGTTATATGTTACCGTAACAGTCCATCATACAAGCAATTGTTGGTTATTCAACCTTGTGAAAGTGTTGTCTTCGAAAGCCATTGCAGTAATGGGGAATTCCTCGTCTCCATAGAATATAGTGAAGCCATCTTCTGACATGGACAGGCAAGGATGAGCAGTGTCCTCCAGAAGGTAGAAGAACGTGCCTGTTCATTCATCACATAATAACAGAATACATTTCTGGTTAGGATATCTACTGAGGTACCCTAATTTTCAACTGGCCATTTCCTTCTAACACAGCCTTACCAAGATAGTTTAGGGCCCTATGCAGAATATGATTTGAGGCCCTGTTTTCTTATCACATCCATCATAAAATACAGCCAATATTGTTTCTTTCAACGTAGGTATTTTAGCAAACTTTTGCCAAAGTTTGCTGTTCTTTTTGTATCGTGCATCCAATAAGTTACATTTCATGGTTTGCTCATAAGTAGGGCTGGACTGAGCTATTGGCGAGATTTGCAACATAATCAAAGTGTGACAAATGTTCATTATTTCAAACTGATTTAATCATTTAGCTTGTGCTTGAGCTTGGAAAACATTTTATGGACACAATTTTTATTAAAATAAACAAGTGATAGCTTTTTTTTCTGTGGTTGCCTAAACTTAATTTAAACTTCTGATCAACTGAACATAATTTTTCATGTATTATATTCTATATTGTGGCTTCCCATTTTGCTAATAGCTCAATTAAATGACCGGATGTTGTAAAAGGTCACCCCTCTGCACTTTTCCACTTCAATGAATGGGTTATGATTAACTACTTAAAATATATATTACCTTACCGACAACATTTTTTATTCACTTTTTATAGAACTTTGAAGAGATCAGTGAATATCTTATTAATTTCCCCATGTGTAATCTGAGTTCAGGAAACCTTTATAGAATTAAGAAATTATTAAGCAAAACACATTAGACAGTAAATTTAATTAATCAGTGGTTCACTAGATAACTGTACAGGTTTTGTTCAATACAAAATGTAAAAATTTAGAAAACCTATGAAGCATGGATCAGAAGGGTCAGAGATATCATTGTTGATGGGCTTAACTGGAATGGCCTCATTCAACCTTATTCTGGTTCTCAACTCAAGCCAACAATTTAATGGACTTAATCACAGAATGTGTTTTTTCCTTGACTCTCAAATTTTTCAATCAATGCTAAATTTAATAAATAAATAAATGGAAGTAATTTGCTTGAGAAGACAAGACTGTTTGTCTGATTTAGTCAATTGGCCTTGTGGTCATGTCCAGAGTAAATCAATTCAATCTAAATTCAGGAGAATCAGGGATGTTGGGCTAGTTAAATTTGTTGTGCTAACAAGATTACATGAAATCATAAAATGCCATTTAATATGTGGTAAATAAACTAACTAGGATTATTCTTTATGAACATTACAAATTTGAAATTTTGACATCTGATTTTTTTCTGTGATTCTGTGTGAGAAGTTGAGGGATCTTGGGGGCCCCCTGGTGGTCTGTGGGTCATGTGCACCAGCTTAGTTCACTCGTACCTTGGGTCGGCTCAGCTTCCCTCACTATCCACTGCAGGGCCCTCCTGTCTACCAATTGCTGCAGTACAACACTCAGATGTATGCCAATGCCCTGTGAACCACAGCTCTGGAACCTGGACTTAAACTTTACTTTACAAAATCCTCTTACAGCCAATGATAGTTTCCCAGTTCTTTCTTTCTTTACTATTGGTAAAAACTAATGAACGGTTGTCAGCAAGTCTGTTTTTTTAATTTATTTTTTTACCTGTTGTAGAGATGGTTATAGCATCACTGCTGTCACTTGGACCGCCGATGTTGACAGCCCTTACAGAGATGAGGTATTGTCGCCCTGCCTGCAGCTGGATCAGACACTGACAGGTGGGCACGGCCACTATAGACCTGGGAATAACACGTAAAGAAAATAATCTGACTTTTCTTTTTTATTTATTTAGTGCAAACCAAAAACCACTTTTTGAGTAGGTTTTTACAGCCTGGAAAGTTGTATTGTACCTTACCACCTATGAAATACAAAACAAATTAATTCAGTCTTAATCTGCAGCTACAACTGCAGCAAGCTGGTGAAAAAATTAAATGACCCTAGGTGTGAGGACACACTTCCAGCTGAGGCAAACACTGCTGCAGGAATTAAAGCTAAGAATAGATTTTCTAGGACAGAGAACCTTCGGCTGGAGCTGGAGCTCTGGGTGACGTCACTTCCTGTTTTCGCTGTTGCACTTGGTGAATTGTTTGGTGTGTGAAGGCTCTCTCTTTGATCTGATTTCTCTCTACTGTGATATCTCTTACTTGTTATAATACATAAGCACGTTAAAACACACACTTTATGTTGCTGTATTTAACGTTTGGGGACTCCGTGTTTTACACGGATTTTCTAGTAGTGGTAAGGGGTCGCTAGCTTAGCTTTAGCTCCACCATGGCTACCCGTTCTGCTGTTTCTCTCTCTGAGTCTCCTCCACTCTCCTGCTCTCTGTGTCAGATGTTCAGGTACTCCTCTGCATCCTTTAGTGATAATGGTACGTGTAATAAATGTAGCATCTTTGTAGCTTTGGAGGCCCGGCTCCGCGCTGTTGAAAAACCAGCAGATAGCCGAGGCCGCTTAGCCAGCGCAAGAGCCACCGTAACAGTCCTTCAGCAGAGCCCGCGCAGCCGGGGCTTCAGGCCGGCTGGGTGACGGTACGTAGAAAGCATAGTCCTAGATCCCAGCCCACAGGTCACCACCAACCCGTCTGCGTTTCTAACAGATTTTCCCCGCTCAATGACACACCCACTGAGGAGTCAACTCTGGTAATTGGCAGCTCCATAGTCAGAAACGTGGCACTAGAGACACCAGCGACCATAGTCAAATGTCTGCCAGGGGCCAGAACAGGCGACATCAAATCATACCTGAAACTGCTGGCTAAGGATAAACGTAAATACAGTAAGATTGTTATTCACGCTGGCGGTAATGACACCCGGTTACGTCAATCGGAGGTCACCAAAGTTAGTGTTGCTTCGGTGTGTAAGTTTACGAAAACAATGTCGGACTCCGTAATTTTCTCTGGTCCCCTCCCCGATCTGACCAGTGATGACATGTTTAGCCGCATGCTGTCATTCAACCGCTGGCTGTCTAGGTGGTGTCCAGAAAACAATGTGGGTTACATTGATAACTGGCGAACATTTTGGGGAAAACCTGGTCTGATCCGAAGAGACGGCATCCATCCCACTTTGGATGGAGCAGCTCTTCTTTCTAGGAATCTGGCCGAATTTATTAGTTCTCCAAAACTCAGACCAGGAAGCAGGGTCGTAGTTTAACACTCCTCTCTGCAGCTTCTGTACTGCTACCCACCCATTACCCTATTAAGACAGTGTCTTGCCCACGGCCAAAATTGAATAGATTAAAAAATAATCTAAAAGGAGGAAATCAAGAAAATCTCATAAAAATAAACACAACTCAGACTGAAAAGAAAAACAAAACAATTAAATGTGGCTTACTGAACATAAAATCTCTCTCTCTTCAAAGACTTTGCTAGTTAGTGACCTGATTTGTGACAATCAGATTGATTTATTTTGCCTCACAGAAACCTGGCTGCAGCAAGAGGATTATGTTACTATAAATGAGTCAACTCCTACTAATTATTTAAATTTTCACATTCCTCAAAATACTGGGCGAGGAGGAGTAGCAACCATCTTGATTAGTCCCAGACCAATCAATAGCTACAACTCTTTTGAATATTTAATCCTTAGTTTTCCTCATCCAAATTGCAAAGCACTAAAACCATTTCTGTTTGTTTTTTTGTACTGTCCACCAGGCCCTTACTCTCAATTTCTAGATCAGTTTTCAGACCTTTTATCTGATTTAGTGTTAAATACAGATAAAGTTATTATAGTGGGGGATTTTAACATTCATGTTGACACTGAAAGTGATAGCCTAAATATAGCGTTTAATGCTATCTTAGATGCTGTTGGCTTTGTTCAAAACATTAACAAACCTACCCACCTTTGTCTTCATTCTCTGGACCTTGTGCTGACATATGGCATTGAGTGTAAAGACATAACAATATTTTCTCATAACCCTGTCCAGTCTGACCATTTTTTAATAACCTTTGAGTTTAATTTAACCGGGTACTCCACACCTGAAAGAAAATTTCATTATAGTAGATCATTTTCAGGCGATGCTGTAACAACTTTAAAGAATCTGTTCCACTTTTAATTTCCCCATTATCACTGAAAAGCACAATGGAGGGCAATAATTCTGTTTCTGCCCCTTCACAAATTGATTCTTTTGTCCATAGTGTTTCTTCATCATTGCATGATGCATTAGACAATGCAGCCCCCTTGAAAAAGAAGGTAATCATTCATAGGAGGCTAGCTCCTTGGTTTAATTCAGAGCTGTGTACTTTAAAGCACAATGTTAGAAAATTGGAGAGAAAATGGCACTGTACACGACTAGAGGATTCCTACTTAATCTGGAAAAATAGCCTACTGTTGTATAAAAAGACACTTCGCCAAGCCAGAACAGCTTATTTCTCATCATTAATAGAAGAGAACAAGAATAATCCTAGGTTTCTCTTTAGTACAGTTGCTAAACTTACACAGAGTCATAGCTCTGTTGGGCCATCCATTCCCTTAGCTCTTAGCAGCCATGACTTTATGGGATTCTTCTTAAATAAAATTGACTCTATTAAAAAGAAAATCTTTGACATACTCCCGAAGATGATTACTTTATCCTCAGCAAGTGAGACAACATTGGAAATAACTGCAGAACCTGATTTGTGTTTGGACTGTTTTGATCCTGTGAAGCTTCCTGAGTTATCAGAAATATTAGCTTCATCTAAACCTTCAACTTGTATGTTAGACCAACCAAATTATTTAAGGAAGTGTTCCCTCTGATTACCAGCCCCATTTTAGATATGATTAATCTATTTTTAGTAAATGGATATGTACCACAAGCTTTTAAGTTAGCTGTAATTAAACCTTTACTTAAGAAACCTCTACTTGATCGAGATGACTTGAAAAATTACAGACCTATATCCAATCTTCCATTCTTATCTAAAATTCTTGAGAAAATAGTTGCTAATCAAATGTGTGAGCATTTACACAGCAATGACCTGTTTGAAGAGTTTCAGTCAGGCTTCAGAGCTCATCATAGCACTGAAACAGCTCTGCTGAAAGTCATTAATGATATTCTTATGGCCTCAGATAATGGACTTGTGTCTGTACTGGTTCTGTTAGATCTCAGTGCTGCATTTGATACAGTCGACCATAATATTCTCTTAAAAAGGCTGGAATATGCTGTAGGGATCAGGGGAACAGCCCTAGGCTGGTTTAAATCTTATCTGTCTGACAGATTCCAGTTTGTTCATGTAAATGATAAATCATCTTTAAACTCTAGGGTTAATTGTGGAGTACCACAAGGTTCAGTACTTGGGCCAATTCTCTTTACTATATATATGCTTCCAATAGGTCAAATTATCAGGCAGCATAGGATAAATTTTCACTGTTACGCTGATGATACTCAACTTTACTTATCTATAAATCCTGATGAACCCAACCAGTTAGATAGACTACAAGCATGTCTTGAAGACATAAAAACTTGGATGGCTTTAAATTTTTTGCTTCTAAATTCAGACAAGTTGTCGTCTTTGGACCGGAGTCTTTAAAAAAGAAACTGCTTAGTCAATCACTTAACCTTGGTGGTATTAAATTGTCCTCCGGTAATAAAGTAAAAACCTTGGTGTTATTTTTGACCAGGACATGTCATTTAAATCCCGTATTAAACAGGTTTCTAGGATTTCCTTCTTTCATCTCCGGAACATAGCCAAAATTAGAAATATCCTATCCAGGAGTGACGATGAAAAACTAGCCCATGCATTTGTTACTTCAAGGCTGGACTATTGTAATTCTTTACTATCAGGATGTCCACAAAATGCAGTTGGAAGCCTTCAGCTGATTCAAAATGCTGCAGCAAGAATTCTGATGAAAATTAAAAAGAGAGATCATATTTCTCCTATTTTAGCTTCCCTTCATTGGCTCCCTGTTAAATCCAGAATAGAATTTAAAATTATCCTCCTCACATATAAAGCCCTTAATGATCTAGCTCCATCATACATCAGAGATCTGATTGTTCCATATGTTCCTAACAGAGCACTTCGTTCTCAGACTGCAGGTTTACTGGTGGTTCCTAGAGTCTCTTGAAGTAGAATTGGAGGCAGATCATTTAGTTATCAGGCTCCTCTCCTGTGGAACCAGCTCCCAGCTTTAGTCCGTGAGGTAGACACCCTGTCTACTTTTAAGGCTAGGCTTAAAACTTTCCTTTTTGATAAAGCTTATAGTTAGAGTGGCTTAGGTTATCAGGGAGGGAGCCTTCCTCCCTCCCTGTTGGTTGGAGTAAGGGGGAGTCAGGTTTAGCCTAAACCGGCTCAGTTATGGTGGAGGTGCAAACACACCCTCCCTTTCTGCTACCTGTATGACCCCTTCTCTTTTCCAATGGTTATAATCAGTCTTACAGAGGGAGGTATCCCAATCCTTGTGGTTTTTAGTATAACAATGACCATCAGTGGGACCCTTTGTGAGGTGCCTTGAGATGACATTGTTGTAAATAAGCGCCGTTTAACTAAATAATCTGAACTGAAACTATCTGTGTAGTTATGCTGCTATAGGCTTAGGCTGCTGGAGGACATAATGACCACTTTCACCCTCTTCGCTACATTCTCACACTACTCTCCAATTTTGCATTATTTGCTATTATTTCAGCTTTTAACTTTGTTCTCTCTTTTCTCTTCCTAGAAGCTACATCTGGCCTGGCTCTGTGTCTACCTGTGACACCTTTCTGGAGAGGGGCATTGTCCAAGCTTCTGCTGCCAACAACTTAATGTTCACCCTCTACCGATGATCCACATGGCCCTGTCTTTCAGTGTTTAACCCTTTCTCTTTCCTAGATATAGCAATTGACTGAGCTTAACTGTGACTAACTCTATGTGCTCTCTTTCAGACTCTAACCTTGAAAACTGGCTCAGAGTTAATCTGTTCTTTCTTTCTAGGTGAAACAACTAAAGGAGCTACATCCATTAACATTTACTTTTCCTTCCCATAGAAAGGACTCCTGGATCAGTGCTTCTTTGTTCTCTTTGTGTCTCTGCTCTGTTCTCTCAAACCCCCAGTCGGTCGTGGCAGGTGGCCGCTCACACTGAGCCTGGTTCTGCTGGAGGTTTCTTCTTGTTAAAAGGGAGTTTTTCCTCTCCGCTGTTGCTACATGCATGCTCAGTATGAGGGATTGCTGCAAAGTCAACGCCAGTGACTGTCCACTGTCTCTACATGCTCATCCGGGAGGAGGGAATGCTGCAAGTCACTGACTGAATGCAATCTGCTGGGTTTCCTTAGACAGAAAAACTTTTTATCCAATTTAAATAAATAACTAACTCTGACTGCACTGTTCAATGGTTATGATTAATTGGAATGTACAGGGGTTGGACAATGAAACTGAAACACCTGGTTTAGACCACAATAATTTATTAGTATGGTGTAGGGCCTCCTTTTGCGGCCAATACAGCATCAATTCGTCTTGGGAATGACATATACAAGTCCTGCACAGTGGTCAGAGGGATTTTAAGCCATTCTTCTTGCAGGATAGTGGCCAGGTCACTACGTGATACTGGTGGAGGAAAACGTTTCCTGACTCGTTCCTCCAAAACACCCCAAAGTGGCTCAATAATATTTAGATCTGGTGACTGTGCAGGCCATGGGAGATGTTCAACTTCACTTCATGTTCATCAAACCAATCTTTCACCAGTCCTGCTGTGTGTATTGGTGCATTGTCATCCTGATACACGGCACCGCCTTCAGGATACAATGTTTGAACCATTGGATGCACATGGTCCTCAAGAATGGTTCGGTAGTCCTTGGCAGTGATGCGCCCATCTAGCACAAGTATTGGGCCATGGGAATGCCATGATATGGCAGCCCAAACCATCACTGATCCACCCCCATGCTTCACTCTGGGCATGCAACAGTCTGGGTGGTACGCTTCTTTGGGGCTTCTCCACACCGTAACTCTCCCGGATGTGGGGAAAACAGTAAAGGTGGACTCATCAGAGAACAATACATGTTTCACATTGTCCACAGTCCAAGATTTGCGCTCCTTGCACCATTGAAACCAACGTTTGGCATTGGCATGAATGACCAAAGGTTTGGCTATAGCAGCCCGGCCGTGTATATTGACCCTGTGGAGCTCCAGACGGACAGTTCTGGTGGAAACAGGAGAGTTGAGGTGCACATTTAATTCTGCTGTGATTTGGACAGCCGTGGTTTTATGTTTTTTGGATACAATCCGGGTTAGCACCCGAACATCCCTTTCAGACAGCTTCCTCTTGCGTCCACAGTTAATCCTGTTGGATGTGGTTCGTCCTTCTTGGTGGTATGCTGACATTACCCTGGATACCGTGGCTCTTGATACATCACAAAGACTTGCTGTCTTGGTCACAGATGCGCCAGCAAGACGTGCACCAACAATTTGTCCTCTTTTGAACTCTGGTATGTCACCCATAATGTGTGCATTTCAATATTTTGAGCAAAACTGTGCTCTTACCCTGCTAATTGAACCTTCACACTCTGCTCTTACTGGTGCAATGTGCAATCAATGATGACTGGCTACCAGGCTGGTCCGATTTAGCCATGAAACCTCCCACACTAAAATGACAGGTGTTTCAGTTTCATTGTCCAACCTCTGTATGTACCCGACTGTTGTGAAGTGCCTTGAACAACATGTGTTGTGAATTGGCGCTATATAAATAAAACTGAATTTAATTATGATTCAGCAGCTGTATAACCCAGGGATCTGGAAAAAACAGAGCAATGAAACAAAAGCATAATTTCAACAAAAGGAGATGAAGAGTGATAATTTCTTCGGGTGCCGTACTTTGCACACTTTTTGCACCCTGCATAGCATCTTTTGTATTTTTAAGAGAAAATATTCCAGTTTATTGCCTCAATAATTGAGTAAGCTTTAGTGTGGTATTACTCTTACTCAGTAATGTTGCTCTCTGTGCCAACAGTTCCCATCTCACTGAGCTCCACAGTATAGGAGTCTACAGGGTTGGTGTTCCCTGACTCCCATCGGATCAGAGCAGCTTCTGGGCAGCTGCTGCACTCCCTCTGTTTGATCACAGGAGGTGACGGCACTACCAAGACACAATTTGGACCATCATTTATAGCCTTAAACCTTAGTTTAGTTTATTAGGTCAGTAGTTCAATGACCTATACTTGAATCTAAAATTATACTAAACACTAATATTACAAAGATTTTATCCAAATGTAACAATAATTCCTGTTTCAGAGACTACTGCAGCCTCAAAATTGATCAACCGCCTGAATGTAATTTTTCATCAGAGCACAAATTTGCAAATCAGGTGCAGTCTCAGACACACCCGATGCCACCAATGAAGGGTTTCATTATGTGGATCAGATATGTCTGAGACAGAACACCTCAAATACCTGGACTGTTGACAGCAGCATTTCACTGCATGTTAGAAATATGAATAAGCCAAGAGAATTGTCCAAGAAGTTCAGAGAAGATATTATCTTGCGAAAACAAGCACAAGGATACAAAAAGATAGCAAAGGTTCTGAATGTCTATAGAGATACAACATAGTTCACAAGTTTGAAGGTAAAAGAACAGCGGCTACATAACCTGGACATGGTTCAAAGAGGAAGTAATGGCTGAAACCAGATTCCTGAAGAGGCAGGTGGTCAAAAACTCTCAACTAACTGCAAAAGACCAGCAACAAGACTTGGTGGCTGCAGCCACTGAGGTTTCAGTTTCCACATTAAGGGAAATATTAAACAATAAAAAGCTCCATGCCTGAACTCCAAAACATACACCACTACTGACCCAAAGGCACAAGAAATGACAGTTCCAGTTTGCTCACAACTATAGAAATAAGCCAAATCCATTCTGTTCTGTGGAGTGGGAAAGCAAAACAAGAAGTTTTTAGACCTATGGATCATACGTCTGGACGAGGAACAATAAAGCATATGCTACAAAGAACATCATGCCTACAGTGAAGCATGGAGGTGGCTCGATGATGCTGTGGGAATGCTTAGTATCCTCTGAGAATAGAGATGTTATTGGAAGTTCAGTTAAGACAATGATACCTAGAATATCTCAAGTTGACCATGGCTTGGTTTCAGAAGATGTCACTGGGAAATATTAGGTCTCTGACAGGATTTGAAAAATGTGGCTTCAGCACAAAAAGCCAACAATAATAATGAACTAGTGGCCTTTGCCTATGAGGAGCAGGGCGAGAGTCCTGAGGAATGCAGCCATAAGCTGGTGTCTGGCTATCAATGGCTTTCGCAGCAGGTCAGAACAACAAAAGGCTACAATGTATGAACAATACTTGTCATGAAGGGGTTGAAGCATTTTGAGACTGCAGTAGTGATTAAAAGTGGTTGTGTTAAATTTGGAAGAATCACATGCGTGGGCTAATTAAATGTGGTTTGTCTGATAAACAGCTGCTACTTTGCAGATAAACCTTATTTGCGGGTGGGGGGGGGTTAATAGTTTCAAGTGAACCCATGGCTTTGGGAGAGCAGCGTGACATGTCATCATTACCTGTCATGTATAAGGCCTTCTCACTCGCTGGGCTGATACCGGTTGTGTTGGTAGCCATCACCCAAAGCTCATACTGAGCATTAGGGAGCAGATCTGTCACAGTACAGTGGGTCTCTTTCACTTTTACCTTGCTTTCTGAAAAATACAGAACAATCCCCATCAATTTAGTTGTACCTGTGAGAATGAAATTCAGAAAAACACTAGACCGCCATATTTGCAAATAGATGGTGTAATCATTGCAGGGAAAGCCTGCAGCCATCCTGAAGAAAATCATACCCTGTGGTGCACAGGTACTGTCTGCAGGCATGTCCTCCAGCACCGATCTGTAGTAAAGCTCATAGTACTCCACCGTATCATCTGAGAATAAGCTCCAGCACACATGCAGGGAGGTCTGGGTGGCCGAGTTGGGCAGCTGTGGGTTGATCACTGGTGCAGACGGAGCTTTTTTCATGATGCACAAATGCAGTGTTGTTATCAAAATACTAAAAAAAAGTCACACGTCAGACTAGCGTAATTGAGTTTAAGCTTAACATTAACATACATATACACTACACATGCTCAACACAGGCATGAGTTTAACTTAGATCTTTTAATTTTGTATTTGAACTGTAATTTTTTTTTTTGGGTGGAAATCTAACAGCGTACAAGGTCAATGGATTTAAAAAGAACAACTGGGTGCAAATACTTGAATTAATTAAATTTTCACTAATCAGCATACGCTCTTATTTACAAATCTCAGTACATAATATTTTATTGACACTGGTTGTCACAGGAAACCATAAAACTCATTAACGGCTCTCTGAGCAATCTCCATGCCACAGATGTTTCTATGTTTCCTACAAGTCTGTGTGCTAAGCCAGCAACGTTGGGGTTTACTGCAAAAGATGATGAGTTTATGAATCAGACCTGGAACAACATTGATGGAGTCCATCATGGTTTTCACATCTGACAGATCAGCAAGCGGCGTGCTGAATTCAAGGCTGGTAGATAGCGTGAGGTCAATGTCTTCCTTGGCAAACTCCTCAACCCTAATTACAGAGGCAATTCTAATAAATTACAAGTTTTAAAACAAACATGAATATTCAAGCATCATGCTATCAGGATCACACTAAAGGTTTACCATTAAAATATTCATGTAACCCAGAGTGTTTATGTTTGCCATGTGCCATAAATGTTAGGTTCTCCCAAACCACTCTGCAATCACTGCTAGTGTCACCACATGCGAACACACAGAGCAGCTTCATGGTTACCTTTTAATGATGGGCATAACTGTCTGTCAACAAAAGTCAAAAGGAATCCATCAAACAGAAACTTTTTATATCTATAATCACATCACTTATATATATTTTTTTAAATCTAGAAATATCATCAACTGGTGTCATTTATTGTATGTGTCTAAATGTGGGGAAAGAAAACCTCTAAATAAACCAAGGTAAAGCACCTTTAGGAAAAACCTCTTGTCCTGGCAGCGGTAAATCTCCTGGGCCATCTCGATGAGCTCCTTTGAGGCGTCCAGTGCCTGACCACAGACCAGCAGCTGACTGTACAGGGATTCCAACTTACTCTTCTTCTCCTCCTGCAGTCCAGTCGCCCCCTCGTCGTAGCGTTGAGACAACGTGTGCAGCACGTCATTGTAGTGTTGCTCCAAGTGCTGCTCCTGGCGGCCAAAATTCTCCTGGACGAACATTCAGGCAATCTGATGCAGTTTGAGACTTACACGTTGATCTGTATGTACAGTTCTCATGAGGTATTTTTACATACACTGAGAATGGACCTGGCTTTTAAGACATTTCCCATTTCAAATTCCATACTTTTCCAAACTCATATTTCTCCCTAGCAGCTTGTAGTCACATTCTTAATATTTAGATACCAAACATTCCTTCAAATTGCGCAAATCATGAAGCAACACAAGGCTGAAGTTGGATTCCAATTTGTCAATTTGGTAAAGGTTCATTGCACACTTTTTTAGCCATCTGGAATAGCTTAGTTCATATCTATTTAAAAATCTAGAACAATGAGAATACAGATTCTGTGAAGCACAGTTTGTGAAATTTGATACAATAATTTTTTTTTGTAAAACCTAAAATGGGGTTCAGTGTAAAACTGTGATCTAAGAAGGCCAGGAGGACAAAGATGCAGTGAAGATTTTACTTTCATCTGTGGCTTCTGTGACTAACTCCAAAACTGAAATGTCAATTAAAACTGGAAAAAAAGCAGAGTTGTCAAACTAAGTCAAACTAATAAAGAATTTTATATGAGCCCTAGGTTTTAACTTATTTATTTGAAAAGTTATTTCTTTATGGTGGAAGGAACATATAGTAAACAACATTATTGATTGAACACAACAATTAGCTGAACAAGTTTGAATTTATTGTGGTTTTTATTTAATTCAAACAGAGTCAAAATTATACTTAAACAACATAAATAAAATCCACCTGGATTTTTTACATTCTGGGGTTGAAGGTTCTACCAAGTCATTTAACAAGGCATTTTAATTTGCTATGGAACATTAAACCAAATATTAATGGGAGGGTGTGGATATATTTCACCTAGCATGTGTTATTTTAAACCTGTGTAGATTAGAGAAAATCTACAGTAAATTGAAACTTGTGCACCCAATTAGGGTTTTAAAAATCATTTGAGCAGTTTGTTGTGTTACCCTTCCACACTGAAAAATTGGTTTAATTAAACACCTGAGGCTATTATTACCATGGCATTCAAATCAGTGATGAGTGTTTGAAAACTTTGCACAGAAACTGTATGTATATCTGTATTTGAGTCACAGAGAAAAAAATAATAATTTAAAAAAGTTAAGTACCAAATTCCACACCTACATACCTCCAAATGTAATGCAACAGAAAACCACCTCAGACTTGTTAGATTTACCTCCACAGTCAGAAAGATTTCCTCCAAATGACCAGCAAAGTTCTCCATTTCAGCAACCTTCCCCTGCAGCTGATTCCTGATGGAGACGATCTCATTCTGAAAATAACTACAAGTCAGAGTCCAACCCTTTCCAAAAAACATCACTGTAGTTTATCATAGGAATACACGGGGAAAATTAAAAGGATAGAATAATGTATCAATTATTAAGAAAAATTGTCAAGAAAAATGTATATTTTACTGTTTGTTTTTTTGTCATAAATCTAAACATCACTCAAGAGTTTTGGTCGATTTTATTGCTTCCTTTTTTGTCAATTACCTGTGGAAAAACAGGTTTAAATGCAAATTAAAACTAGTAAATCAAGGATTATTAAACAGATTATATGTTCTTGTGGTGTTAGTGACCCCCCACCTCATATTCTCCCTTCTCAAACACATCATCAGGTCCATGTTCTGCCCCAGTGGGAGACGGACAGCTTTCTTCACAGGGTTCAAAACGTAACGATTCATTGGTGTTGACTGAGAACCTCTGAAAGGTTCTTCCTCCAGGCTCTGGAACAACATTGTATGCCTCCATGGTGATCGATTCTCTGCTGAAGTCCTGGTGCTCGCTCTCTTCTGGGATCACATCCATGAGAACACTGTGGAGCACAGTGGACAGAAGTCTGCAACCTGTGTATAATAGAAGATTACATTAATTCAGATTATCCTGTTCTAAATCATATTAGCGTGTAGATCTATAGCCATTTGTAAAACACAACAAATCAGAAGTAGTATTTTAGTAACTTGTCTGTGTGGATAAATAAGTTTAAGTGGATTTTTTTTTTTTTAGCAATTAATAGAAGAATTACCTGAACAACCCACTAAAATATTCTGCTCTGAATAACAAATCCAACCCTGTGTTGGTGTCTGACAAGCAAACTTTGTGAGGGGTCCAACCCTAAAGCCGAGGTTGTGACAAAAATAGATAGGAACTCACATTGCTCATGTGTCACAACTATGTCAAACATCTACACAGGATTTATTTCTTTTAAAGAAAATATAAGATTTATTTTGCCCGGATAGAATCATTCTGTTGACACTGAATAATAATAATAATATAAATCGTCATACGTGTCTCAGCAGTATTATTTGAGTCGGTAATTTAAAATGGAAATCCCCCAACATGTGATTCAAAGGTTAAAGTTAAACATTGAGCATTGTGGTACGTTCGTGTAACCTCGTAAATTACCCTATTGACCACAGAAAATTCTTTTGATTTTAGTTTGATGTAATTATTTTTAATTCTGAGCTGCTTCTTATTAGCGGGGTGTTGAGATGGGACTATGCGAACTTTGACATTTGTCTTAAAATCGTTTATTTACGTTGCATGCCAATTCAGCTAGAATATGTGTCTCCTAATTAATGTCACACCTACTATTTCTGTTATTTCAATGCCTCTCGTATTTTTGTTCAACAATTATTTTCATGAAATTAATGATGATGCCATATTTTAAAGAGCCCTTGATTGTTTTTAGACCTAATCGACTTTGCTTACAGAATTTCCGAGTATTAATGCGGTACCTGAAGGCAGCACCCGTCACACAAATGGCGGCGGACGTTGTAAACAGAACCAACAGCTTCTCCGGGGCCGAAGTGAAAGCTCTGTTTTCAACATGGACAGCGTAGAGTTTGACCGGTTAGACAGCCTCGAGGGCTGGGTGGCCGTTAAAAGTAACATATTCGAAGAGCATGAGCCGTTCAAGTTGGGTTTCATCGTCCAGTGGAACGTCATCGAGTCGAAGTTCGCAGTGACCTGCCACAACCGGACGTTACAGCGGCAGAAACGTAAGGCTGAGGTGTCCGCCGGCGGCGATTCCCAGATGAGCTGGGCTGGACTGTTCTCCGTAAGCGACCTGAAACACGTCCACCAACAGTTCACATGCGTGGCGGACGTCCTGGGGGGCTGCTTCCCGGATTTGACCGACTTTGAAGAAAGTAACATTTGGGATTTGCTGCTGTTGAATCGGAAGTCCGGTCCAGAGGATGACGAACAGAGAGACTTCGACACGCCGTGCAGGAAAATGGAAAAATACTTCAGCACAGCCATTGATCTCTGCGGGAGAAAGATCGTCATGGAAACTTTGTTCACCCAGGATGAGAGAGATGTCGATGAGTACTTTGAAAACCTGCAGGAGTTCAAAAAGAAGACCATGCAGGAGGAGATGTCAAGGGCCAAGAGTCACCTGAAGGAGGTGAGGGGGACAACCCACAAGCTACCAACACATTTCCACATTTTCTTGGGGCCTAAATCCTAAAGCATCACATTCTGGTTAACATGTGGAGGGGTTCTTTTAATCAAAAATAAGTTTCTGAACAAAGTTTTTCAAGCTAAACATCAGTTGTCATGACAACTGTTGGCAACGATACAAGTAATCCACACGCAAAGAAATCAAGACATAAATGTTATAAGGTGGAATGAAACAGCAAATAAGCATTGAAAGCAGGAATAAAAGAAGCTGGGATAAAGAGCCAAGAAATCAATCCTGCCCCTATTTTGTGGCTGATAATATTGACGTATTATGAGAATAAAAATGTTGATTTGTTCAAACTTATTTTCTTAGCTGCGACATCCAAATTGCCATATTTTCACACCTGCAAAAGGCCCCATTATGGTGTCCAGTTTTTACTTATGTCCAACCCTAAGAAACATATTTGTTAATTAATTGAATGTTATTTGCCACACCTTGGGTTTAATAATGTAACTATGAGAAATATACTGTTACAATGTGTGCAAGTTATTTTGCCAGCCTCATTTATGCAAGTTAATCAAAACTCCTCTCAGTTATAGGTTTTATATAGCTTTAAGTCTGACTGTTGAGGTTTTTTGGAGTTTCAATCTGAAAAAAGTACTTTTTATATACGTGTTATCTTACCTTAGAATAACTGTTTGATTCACAAAACACAGGATTATTGCATACATTTACCTCTCTGCTGTGTTTTCCTGAAGTGAAAACAGTTGCCTGTACGAAGAGCGCCACACAGTGGTGGTGGGAAGATCTAAAATCAGGACTAGCATGACGCAGCTGTCACTTGTTGCTGTAAGTGGGGATTGGTGCACAGTTTGCTTGCTTTTGCCTGCTTTTAATATTTGTATGGAAATGATACTGAAAAAAAAAAAGATTAAACTGACACCATAGATGAAGATAGTACAAGTTAATTAGCTGTTAAGTGATTAGATGATAAAACATTAAGGAAACAAAATGCTAAAGACACCGCATTTGTTTGTACACAACCATAGTAACACCATTGCAGTTCACAATCTAATGTAAAAGTCATACAGTAGGTGGCACGTTTAAAATGACCATAAAACCGAGTTTTACAAGCTTATGTCAATTAATGTAAAATATGTAAGCTAAAGTGATTGATTGCATTAATATTCCTCCTGACCAAATACAGCAATGCTGTCAGCGTCACAGTTAGTGGAGATTACCTGAGAGCTGTTGATGTGTGTTGAGTGATGGTAGTATTAAAACACACATGTCTGAGAGGTCCGATCTCTGGTTCACCGGTATTCCTCCTGCAGTCACATGTGAAGATAGAAGAACAATTCAAGCAAGTCTGGGGGAAAAAAATAAAAACACTAAAAAATATTATTCAGGACATTGCTACACAACGATTCCCAAAATACTAACCTTCCCATAGATTTTAGTTAAATCCATTATTAGGCAATGTATGGAGTATAGCACTTGTCTAAATCTGCCAGGCAAGAGGACTGCTGAGGGAAGCCACCAAGACATTTACATCCACTCTTATAGAGTCAATGAGTGATGGAGTCTCCTTTAACTCACCCAGAGAAATGTGGGACCAAGAGGACGTTTCACTGTTTTAATTGGACAAAAGGTGAGGGTTTTTTTGTCATTAAACTTCATGCTGTGTTTGACAAATGGCAAACATGTCAAATCACCAGAAGCACACCTTCTCCACCAGGAAGCATGGTGCTGGCAGCATCATGCTCTGGGGATGCTTCTCGGCAGCAGGCCATGGAAGGCCCGTAAAGGTAGAGGGGGAGAACACGAATGCAGAAAAATATTGCCAAATCCTGGAGGATAATCTCGTTCAGTTTGCCCAGATCTCAGCCCTGATGAGAATCTGTGGCTGGACTTAAACAGCCGTTGGTGTCTGATCCCTGAGCTGTAAGAAAGGATGGAGAAATATTGCTGTGTTTAGATGGCAACTGTGATGGCAACCAAAACGTGCAGCTACTAATTGCTTGCCTGAAAGGGGTGAATATATTGCAATCATTTTTACTTTACATTTTCTCTTTTATAAAGCATTTGACATTTGTAAAAAAATATTTTTTCTTTGATTTTAAAAAGCTTGTTTTCTTAGCAAATTCTTGTCCAGAAAGCCAAATTATATTGACTATGACGTCGTTTATAAAGGCAAATGAAGTGATAAACATCCAAGGAGGGAGAAAACTTTTTATAGGCATCGTAAATGTGCCTCCTTATTATTATTTTATTACATTGTTTTACGATTAAAAACACAATTATTGCAGATTGCCTATGTAAATAGTTGTTCACATGTAAATTTCCCCTGATCAATGTCATTGATTTATTAGCTATATTTAACCACCTCGATATGGATTTGCACGGCTGTAACTTCAGGCCACCCACAACCTATTTGAAAGGACTTGTACCAAGTGTGTCTTTGTCATCGATCGGAGCTCAGCAAACAGCTTCTGCTAAAGGTTTTCCTCTCGGATCAGAGGTATGAAACGCCATGAAGGGCAAACACCAGACGGGCCGAGAATAAACTGAGATAGTGGTGTTTTTATGTTCCATCACTCCAGCTGCTGCAGAGTCACAGCTCTGCTAACGGGATGGTAGCACTGCTGAGCATCTATGAGAAGGAAGATGAGGCCTATCAGGACCTGGTCACCGTTGCCACCAGCTTCTTCCAGTACCTGCTGCAGCCTTTCAGAGACATGCGAGAACTGGCCTGCCTATACAAGATGGAGATTCTGGCAAGTACAAAGTTCAGTGTAAAGTTTGAGCATTTTCACTCAGTGATCTGTTAACATCATGTTAAGAGAAAATTGACCATTTTCCTTATTCTCCATAAACACATTCTGGATATGTCGACGCGGTGTTGTTTCCTTCGAAGATAACGTTTTCTTTCTTTGTCTGATGACCCTTTACATTAACATCAAATCTATGTGGGATCTCAGTGTTTATCAGAACTCTGCGGTGATATCTGAGCATAGTGTCCACTTGTTTTCCTTCTGCGTGTCTCTGCAGAAGTCTTTGGAGTTCGAGGACTTGGGTCCCAAGAGAATTGCAGCTCTGGAGAAGGAGGCGGAGGAGTGGAGAATAAAAGCAGAGGATGCAGTCGCCTCCATCCAGGACATCACCGTCACCTACTTTGCACAGACGTCAAGGGCTCTAGCCGGTATAAGTTGTTGCTTATTTGCTTTTCTGTTTGTACGGATCGTGACATTTGTCTCATTTCTGCGGCATGCTTGGTCTCTCTTTATGAGAAAACATTTACGTTTATATATTAAAAAAAATCCTCTATGTTTTGTCTTTTGGAGAATTTCCAAATTTTTCAGAAATTTCTGCAAAATGAAAACATTAAAAGCTCAAGGTGGGACCGTCTTGGTGGTAGGGCTAAAAATCTATACTTTTGTGTTTCCTTTGTAGCCATCTCAGGTTCATAGTGAGGTAGAGGGGCAGAAAGCAGAAACATAAAGATTTAACCTCAAACATAATGTTGTAAAGGATGACTTTAAAAGCTTCTTCTCCAGCTGCTTTGCAACTACGTACAGCATACAGATCAGTTTGTGGTGCAGCTTGACATTCAGACAGGTCCTGTTTTCAGTACAATAAATTGTGGTTAAATCAATGATAGATCCTGAATGAATAATGTCATATCTGACAATTCTCACCCCTCATTAACACATTTTATCAGAGTAATAAGGTTAAAAACCGTTAAATAGCAGAAAGAAACCCACAACTGGCCTGCTGGGATGTCCTATCCTAGATTAATGTGTTTTTGTGAGATGCAGCAATTTGACAGATGCTTGTCTTCTATGTCCAGGTATGGTAAAACAAATGGAGGAGGATAAGAAGCGTTTTGGACCTGCTGCCTGGGCGTCTGCAGCTCCCAGACTGGAGAAACTGCGCTTCCTTTTAGCCAAAGAAACCTTGCAGCACATGCGAGCGGCAGAGATGTGCCTCAGCCGCAAGAAAGATGCGATCAAAGAGAGGGTATGTCTGACGTGTGTAAATGGTTAAAAAACATTCCACACCTAATTATTGGCGTCAGAAATAGACATGAGCTTTGAGAAATCCGTTTTTGTTTATTCTCATACGAAGGAAAAAACTGCTTCAGTAGTGGCTGCAGCTCTGAAGCAATTTACTGGGACGGCTGGTTTTTTGCTTGATATTCTAGTCTGAATCTCTGGTTGCAGAGGTTCTTTGATCTATTTATAAAGCTCCCTCTAAAAAGTCAAAGAAGTCTCCCCCCAAAAACCTGCTTGCATGCATGAATAAGTGTGTGTGTTTGTGTGTGTGATTCACAATGTGCGTCCTATGTGTTCTGTGACTGCATGATGTTAAACAGTTTTCATGTAGGGAAAAACTCCAGCAGATTATATGCAGCTCTAAACTGTCACGCTGTGTATTAGAGCTGGTCTTTTCTCTGTTTCGGGGGGGGTTGGGAAACAGAAGAGCACTTTCAGCATCTTCACCTGCATTATTCATCTGATTAAGCTTGTTAAAAAGTCAGACCTGAGGATGCTGGAAGTGGCTACCACTGTGAAATCAACGTGAGTCTTTGCATAGACGGCTATGTGAGAGTGTTTCTAATGACATCGGTGAGCTGCACCTACGCAGGATTTAGTGCTGGTGACACCGTGACTCATGAATGCACCAGTGTCCCCATGGATTTCACAGCAGGATGCATTTCACGTTTAACGCGAGTGTTTTTTGTGTGCGTGTACGACGCCTTTGGAAAACAGCAAGACCTCTTTACACAATTTCCATGTTTTGTTTTTTAATTCTCAGGGCAAATATAATCGACAATTACATCAATTAAATTTATAACCAGAAGACCCCCTTCCCCCCAGAACTTCCTCCTGGTCAAATTTAGGAACAAGGTGATCTGAACATTGACTGTGAATCTGGCAGGGTGGCTACACAGACTAGAAAATTATGGAGTTATGGTTTTTTTCAAGTTTGTAAGAATAAAAATGTATTTGATTAAGGAAAAAATATTTGTATTTCTACTCATTGTTCAGAAGTGGCAGCCATCCTTCCATCCGTCGGTCTGATTGTCTGTCCGTCCATCCATCCTTCCGTCCATCCATCCATCCATTCATTCTCCATCCATCCACCCATCTTTCCAATCTTTCTGAACTTGTCTAAGTATTAATACAAGGTATATTTGTCTGAACCATAAGGGACGTCTTCAGAGACACCTGAAGGCTGATTTTCACAGGTGATCCTTATTCTACCTGCAGGATCTTTAAAGATGGTCGACAGAAAAGAAAATGAGGAAGAAAATCTCCAAATCTGATTGTTCAAAGGCTGTTTAATAAAATACTTGAAAGTGAAGTGTCTTCCTTCTTTGCTTCAGTTAAACTTAGAGTGAATACTCATAAGTCTAAAGTGATGTTTTCAGTTTGTCATTACCCAGCCTAAGCATTAAAGGAGAAAATGAATTTTACTTGGCAGATGCTCAGGACCTCATGCAGTGTTCAATGTGACAGAGCATTTAGAGAAATGGGTTTGATCATAAAGTGTCTGCTGATATTAAAAATGCCAAGCAGTTTTAATGTTACTGTCATAACACTGAAGGTAGCTGTTGATTCCTGCTCCCTTCATTAAAAGATGCAGAGAATAAAACTGTCTTGAGACGTTTTTATGTCAGAACATGTGCCAAAGTATTTTTTAGCATGCAGATGGGTCCAACAGGGTGTACATTTAAAAGCTAAATATGCCCACTTTTTAACAGGTGACTAAACAAAGAGTGGGTTTTTTTTTCTCCACAGCTGGAGAACCTGTCAGAAAGCATCCAGAACCGGACTCAGGGGTCTGCGTTTGACAACAGTCAGAAACACGACACGGTGGACCAGCTGGAGCTGCAGTTCTATGAAACCCATCTAGAACTGTATGATGCCAAGTTTGAGATCCTGAAGAACGAGGAGCAGCTCCTGGTTGCTCAGATAGACACCCTGCATCGACAGATTAAAGGTACGTGCAGATCCGCGTACTGTAATCTAGTGAGAAGATTTTAGAGAAGAGAAATGCAACAATATGTATCTGAAAATGCCTGAAAGCTTACCAAGGCATCTCTAAATGAAGTAGTAGTGCTGTAAAAAGTATGAAAAAATCGGAGTTAATTGCTTATAACATTATTTAAATTTAAAATCCTAGTAAAGAGCCTTTTAAGGTTGATATAGATTTACATGATGCCATATACACCCTCATTCGAAAATAAAGAGTACTTTGACATTTTTGTGCTTTAGATCTTCTTAGATTAGATCTAGTTTTAAACTGGATTTAAATTGGGTCTTTTTTATATGCAAACAAAATAAAGGCGTTGCAGATCAAACACAGTGCTAATCAATATTTCATGACTTGACAGGTTGAAGTATGCCAGATTTCGAACCAGAGCTGGTCTAAGTTGATTCTGAGCCCCCAAAAAGCAATAAAACAGCCCCTTAGCACACTGCAAAATCTGATGCCAACTCTAGGCTTGTTTTGTTTCATTACTTGTATAACATCCATGTAATAAAACAGATGTTCTTATTTTTTTGCACTCAAATCATCAAATATAAAAGCTGCAGGAAAATCAACATATGTAATAGAAACCTGAATTTAAATGATGTCATACATATTTAATTCTACATAAACATTGAAAAGGCTGTTTGATTTGGGGTCACTCTGGGGAAATGGTGCGCTCTGTTCATGTAAATATTTCCCTAATTGCTCCTTTAGGGACACGGGATGTTTGCCTCTAAGGTGTGTGTACAGGATTAACATGCTGTGTGTGTGTCCACCTGTATTTTTACCCATTATGCGTTCCAGATTTTCCGAACCGAAACACAGCAGCGTGACCTTCACTATTTGTTGGAAAGAAGTGTCAAACAAGATGATTGTTGCAAATGAGTTGTCTGACTTTATGGAGCATTTCATGGAAATGAAATACTCACAGGAGAAGGAGAACCAGCAGTTTTCTATTGCTGATGATGTGATATTTTGAATGTTGTAATTAAAAACAGGTAAACCCACAGTGTAAAAGGTAATAATGTTGTATGAATGTGTTTTTGTTCCAGAGCTGAAGGAGGAAGTGGTGTACTATGATGTCTGTGAGGACCCAGAGGAGCTGCACAGCTTGGTCCACGCAGCGTTTCAACAGGCAGAATCTCCGCTGATCCGTCAGCTCAGAAGACGCCTGAAGACCCTGGAGACCAAGAGGGGCAACATCTGTGCTCGGAGGGCTTACCTGCGCAACAAAAAGGTGAGAAACGTGCTGCAGCTGGTTTATTTTTTTAACCTGTCTACCCCTTTTTAAAAAAAAAAAAATGTCAGTTTTGTAGCAGTTTAGTTTTTCTTTAGGATAAAAATAAAAATCCTTAAAGTGCACCAGAGTGTAATTCCGTTGGATTAGGAATTGCATCTTTTATTGAGTGTAATTCAGTGTTTGAGCGCCTTGTTGCTGAAAATCGCTATATAAATAAACTTGACTTGACTTTAATTTTACCAATTGCTAAGAAGTTGTCATTCCTGATTAACAATTATTTTGCACTTTAGGAGCAGATCTCAGTAGATTCCTGCTACCAGCTGTAACCCTCAGGGAATCAGAGTAATGTGCATCTTTGTTCCCCCTATATTGTGAATGGTGATTTGTGTGTGTATTCTCTTCGACACATTAGGGTTTTTTTTTCCAACATCGTGACTTCTTTGAAGGGGGATCTTGCTGATATTTTGGCTTCACAAAGGTGTCTTCTAATTGTCCTCACAGGTAACCGTAGGCGTTCTTTGATCATCCCGGAGCTGAGTCTTGACAATAAACTTTTTGGTCAAAGTACCTTGTTCTTCCTAACAACACCGGGAACATCTTTTATTAAGGTTATCAGGCAGGAACGCACAACAACCACCAAGTACAAGTCCTGCTGCCTGCCCCTTAAATAAAATCTACCTGGTTCACACCTGGTTTTCTGTTATCTACTACACCTACTGGTAAATTAAGATATTATTGTCTAGACCCAGATAGATTTTTGTGCATGTGGCTTCAGGATCAGTGCACGGAGGCCCAGGAGCAGAAGCAGCTGGCAGGCAAGCAGAGCTCCATACTCTTCAGCCAACATCACCAGGTCCACCTGGTACGTCACCACAGCAACCAGGCAGCCCACACAGACCCTCACCAAGGCAGCAGCAGCTGCAGAGGTAACTGGATTTAGGTTTTTTGTTTCTTCAGTAGTTAATGTCTGCCTCTGTTGTCTGCAGAAACGGGAGAAGAGGAAAGAGGAGGAGCAGAGGAGGAAGCAGTGGGTGGACCAGGAGCGAGAGAAGACCCTGAGCAGATTACGATCCTTCAGAGAGGTCAGGCTTTCTGTCTCTGCTCTCTTTCTTCTGTAGATCCTTCTTCATAAAAAAAAAAAAACAGTATGTAGGTTCCTGTTGTTTCTGGTTCAGACCAGACATACAGGCACTGTTTAAACCCTAAGATCCATTTACTAAATGACTAAATAATAAGAATCTGTTGAGAAGGTTTTTTTACTAAATTCTAATTCACATACAGTTAGAAAGCCTATATGATGATGTCACGGCTTTGTCAACTTCTGATTTGTTTACAGCATGTGAGTTGAATGGATGCGTACCAGTGGGTGTATTTTAAACACCTTATTCCAAAGTTGAAATTTTGGGATCTTACCATTCAGCCGCTTCATTTCAACCAGTCAATCTGAATATTAATGTTGATGTCTACCACTTTCCCTTTGGATTATATGAAGTCAACAAAAAGCAGTAGAAGGAGATGATTTGTCCCATGTTGGAATTATTTTTTACTTTAACCTGTTGTCACTGTGAAATTGCATAATACTATACTCTGTCATCTTCTTTATAGAAGCAACAGGGCCAGTACATCCTGAAGACTCCTCAGTCCAGGAGGTCTCCTTCAGAGGTCTCTTGCCCACCCCAGCCAATGTCCATCATCAGCTTGTCGCCTTCTGCCTCTCCTGAAGAGCCTTCCTCCATCCGCCCAGCGCCCAGACGCAACAAAACCCCCAGAAAACAGCAGCCTAAAGATATCCCTGTTCAGATATTCTCTGCTCCGCCTCCGCCAGCTTTAACCTGCCCCACTGCACCTCCTCCTCCACCCCCACCACCACCACTTCCACCACCACCTCCTGCCATACCACCTCCGCCTGTCCGAGCTTCACCTTCCCCCAAGGACACACCGATGCCTCTCAGTGACAAAAACGAGTCTTTTCCATCCAAGAACATGCTCACGCAAAATATAGGTGAGACTAAAGTATACAGCATGATCCAGAGTTTTAGGGGGGCTTGCATTAAAAGAATAAGCTGTGTTAAAAACGCTGTGGGCATGGAGCAGGAGATGCAATATTTCCCCACTGCTGGCACAGTTGTGTTTGTTTGCTCTAGTGGAAAGTGTCTGGAGTGTGATTGTGTGTTTGCACATGGTGTTCTGTCCTATATTCCTAATGTCTCCCATGAGGACAGACGTTGCCTCTTGCCTCAGTTGCAGTCCTGCTATTGTAACCTCAGCTCGACTCCAGCACAGCCTCGTTATTTTTATTTATTTTTTTTTCAAGCTTGTTGACGCCAACAGAAGCGGGGGTTTTTTTTTTTTTTTAAATGTTTCTCACCCTTAAAACCGTGAGAAATCCCTGCGTGCTGCAGCAGAGAAAATTAAATCAAAGTTACCCTTGAATGCGTTCCTGAACTAAATTTTAAAAACGTGTATTTGGCCTTACTGCAGGAACTATGGATGAAGTGTTGGCCTCGCTGACGCGCGGACAGATTAAACTCCGAAAGGTCCCCGCTGCCAGGACCAGTTCTGGCGAGGACGCGAGGAGCAGTCTGATGTCCGCCATCCGACAGGGAGTCACATTGAAGAAGGTTAGATGTTGTTTACAGATCGTGGACGAGCGGAGATGGGGAAAAAAAAAAGAAAATTTTATATATATGTGTGTGTGTATATATATATAAATGGTAAATGGACTGAACTTATATAGTCATACAGTCATAAAGACCGCTCAAAGCGCTTTACACTAGTGCCAAATTCACCCAATTGCACTCACACATTCATACACCGATACGCAGATCGGTAGGCAACTTGAGGTTAAGTGCCTTGCCCAGGGGCACATCGACATATGGCAGGAGGAAGCTGGAATCGAACCCACGACCTTCTGATTGCAAGACGACTACTCTCCCTACGGAGCCACAGTCGCCTATATATGTGTGTGTGTGTGTGTGTGTGTTGTATCACGATCAGTTAATTTTGACACCGAGTTCAACACTGCTGGACAGATTAGCCGTTTTCTTCTAGAGAACATTGTTACATTGACTGAAGTGGATAAATTTGAAGGTCAGATTTCTTAAAAAATGTTTCATGAAAATCAAAAATTGTGTTTTTGCAGCTTGTTTTAATGTTTTAGATTGTTGCATGCCTTGGTTTTTTTTAAAAATGAATATTTTTAGGTTGATTTTACCCATCATTAACATTCAGGAACAGAATGAAAGTTTTTGGTAATTTAACCAGATCACTTATCAGAGGTGGGACTTATTCTGGGATGTATTACATTTGCTGTTCTGAACCTAAATGAGAGGATGCTGTTTTGGTTAAACCAGTTGGACAGACTTGGTAGAATCTCGTTGGTACACAACAAATATCATCTTTAGTGGACCCAAGAATGAGACTGGACTGCTGTGGTATATGATACAAGCTTTAATCAAATCTGGCAGTTTTGACTGTCCTGAAGCTGCTGTGTCTCCTCTAGGTAAAATACTAACATTTTTTCGTTATATCATGGTAGTAAGTTTTGAAAATCTCAAAACAAAGTCAGCCGATGCTTAAGCTTGATACAGAATACTGATTTATTTTTTTTTACACACAAGCAATTGTCGAACCAAGTGTTTAATTACAAAACTCAAAGTGGTGTGCTCAGTTTTTGGTAAACTTGTTTTCAGGAATTACAGCTTGGATGATCAGACTTAACCTACGAGGTCTGGCTGATCTTTGGTTGTTTACTGTTGTGTAAAATATGACTGAATATAACGTTTCACTCGTCAGTATGGTGGCTTTTGTTTTGTTGTGCAGTTGCATTGTCTACTGTTGCCAGAAGAGGGAAAAAAAATAGATTTACAATTTAATATACATGGAAAAAGAGTTTCCAGCTTGTGTTTGGTACCAGTTGCTGATGTGATGCTCTAAATTCATGGGCAGCCTGAAATTTACTGCAGTGTCTGTGATGATGGTAAAAAAAAAAATGTACAACAGCACAGTATTTTTGGCTGTCACTGCAAACAGTAACATTACTTTAAGACTGAAGTCAGGCTTCTTAAAGCCATTACATCTGTTTTCTTTAAACGTAGAGCATCCTCAGTTGGTGTTTATTGTTACTAATGCTGGATGTCTAATTATCTCAGTGGCTAGTTGACCAATCAGGACATGTTAGCGGTAGTGGATAGTCAATGTCAAGCTCTATAATAAAAGACAAATGTGACAAAAAATCCAGCAGCTTCCATCAAGAGTTAAACAGTACCTTGATTTTCGACACTGCGTGAAATCTCCCAATTTTAAAAACAAAATAATGCGTCATGGCTTATTACATAGATCTGGGCTGCATTGCTGTTAACTGCTTAGTATCATTGGTCTGAAGTTACATTGTCACTCTTTGTGTTGTAGGTGGTTCCCATGCGGGAGGAAATCTCGGGGAGCACCGACAACGAGCTGGAGCGCAGCATCAAAGCCGCCATGATGAGGATGAAGAAGGTGGCAGCCGACTCTGACGACGAGGACGGAGGTGACGACGACTCGCAGAACGCAGACTGGGACAGCTGAGAGCATGATCTTGCAGACGAGGTTGTTCATCCCCCCTTGCTTCGTTTTCCTCACAGTTGTGAGATTTCAACAAAAAAAATGCTGCTTCATCTGACAAGGACGGGATTACGCCTCCTCCTACGACCAAAACACTTTAGTTTGTTGGAGCTGTCACTCACTAATCCCATTGGTCCTCCTAAAGTAGCACTGAGATGTAAGTGATCCAAAACGGCTCCGATCCAACTAAGTAGGGCCAGAATCAGGATTTAATCTCCTCTAGTTTGGAGAATTTTCAGAGTGAACGGCTCAATGGGATGTTCTGCATTATAAAGTAGCGGCAGTGGGCAGTACTGAAGTGCAGCGTGTTAATGATTGAAACTTACTGCATCAAGGCCTTTTTATGAGGCTGCTGCTCAGCAGGGGACGCCTGTCCTGCAGGAAGAAACAACTTCCCCTCTCATATTTCTGAATATTAACTCATTATCTTGAATGTAATAAAAAAAAAAAATGCATTTTCATAGGCTTAACCCAGCTACTGTATTGCTCAACAAAAGAGCAGTTACTGTGTGAAGAGCAGCGGTGTAAGCTGTTTACAGTCTACACAACTAAAGCCGTCAGCGATTTCTACTAGAACCTGCTGTCTTGTCAGAAATGTGTGGGAGTCTTGTAAGGCTTTGTCTCGAAACAAATCTTTCTTCATGGCGTCATAAGAAATGATGAATTAGGAAGGCAACATAATTTTTTAATAAATACTTATGTTCACACATGAAACTTCTCATCCTCTAAGCCTTGGTTTGCCTTAGTGAATGAAACGAGCTGGTAATGGCTGCACTGGAAACGCATATGCACTACTGTTTCATTAAAAAGGAAATCAATATAAACCGTTGCAGATTCTGCTTTAATTCTGACATTTGCCATACTGTTAGCTCCTTCTGACCCATGACCTGCACAGACTCGCTGTACCTGAGAGGACTTCCCCGCTCTGTAAACACCATCCACCGGCGGTGTCCAACAAGTGCGGGTAAACCCTGATGACTGTGCTCCGGACGACCCTTTCGCCCACCGCAATGAGTCACAGAGACGTCTCCTTTCAGGCGGTTGTCTCTCTCTGCCAGCTGTGTTTTCGGCTGTGCGGACGTTAAAGAGCAGCTGTTAGCGGAGGTCGTGTCGTGTCGGCTGCTCCCGACCATACTCCCTCTTTGTTGGGGGGTGGGGGCCGCTCCGTGTGTTTTCTGTGGTGAACATCCAGGTCAGGCACCTCGGGAGACGCGGATGGCAGGTATTTTGACAAACCCGGCCAATTGTGCATCAACGTGAAATTCCCCAGCCAGTTACTATGGTAACAGTGAGTCTTGGTTGTAGTGGCCTGCAGTGCCAGGTCTCTCTCTCTCCTCCTCCTCTGCCTCTCTCACACATGTACCGAGCAGCATAGTGTCTTAATGATATTTCACCAACTCACCCACACACCACCAGTTACACAATAAGCCTTTAGAGTCTGCAGCGACGAACACCAGACAGGAGAGAAATGCTGCCTCAACTCTGGAGTGGAATGGATTTTAGATGTAAGGCAACCAAGATTTCTTTTTTTTTTTTTTTTTTTTTTTTTTCCTACAGTGCCAGTTCAATCTCAGTTACATCTGAAAGATAAATCTAAGAAAAAGTGACAGATTCGGAGTTTCAAAGACTCATTTGTTAAAGAAAAAAAAAGCGAGGCAAAGCTGGGAAATGAGCTACATCCACATGAGGCCTGACATATGGTTCCAGTTCATTAAGTTCTGTTGAATTAAATTGACATCATGTTCCTGCCACACTCTAAATTATGCAGTTATGTTTGCATAATTGTATGTGTATATTGTGGAGACATACTGTTATTTCCAATATAATTGAATAACAACCACTTTTAGATGGAAAAAACTGAAATGAACACTGGACTTGAGTTTCAGTGACTAACATATTTTACAAAAAGCAGTGTAATGAATAGACTTTGTTGTTGAAAAGACAATCTTCTTGCATAAATTCATTTTCATCAGACTTAATTGAACAATTAACTCCCCATTTAAGCAGAAAATTTAAATTTTATCTGCATGTTGATTCATTTTACACCCACTACTGCCAGCTGATTTCTGAAGGGGCAAATGAAAGCTGGAGACTTATCATGGCAGTAGAACATTTCATAAGTCTATCATTCAAATTTATATTTACAAAAACAAGTGGAGTGGGATTAAGTTGCCAAGGCAACATGTCCTCTCATCTACTGCAGCAGTACCGTGATGATGTTTGAGGTGCTTCCTTTCCCCCGTCATTCCCCAAATCAGCCTGTGTTTGGTCTGATCCGCACGCCGATACATGTCAGTTGCTTTACTCGTGTGCGTCTCTATTATGATCACCGCTATGTTTGGCTCCATGTAAGTCAGCGGAGGAGAAGACAGGCGGTGGTAGAGCCTCGACAGCACTTGGCTCGTAGGGTTTATTCCCCCTCCATCCCGGGGGGGGAAATCTGTAAATGGTTTAACTGTTTCTTTCACACACTGACATGTGAGTGAGAATTAAGAAAACCTCCCATCTTGTCACACTGGATCCCCCTTAGCAGGGGAAAAAGACACATACTCAGCTTTGTAATTAAACTAGACTTTACCAGTTTGTCAGTTCTGTGGGTACAGTATTGAACAAGATCACAAAAGTGCACAAGAGGCATTGGTTCAACAGGAAGAATCATTCTGATTCAGGCGAGTTACGAACAAGGAAAAAAACAATTAAAAAAAAAAGTCCCTTGAATAAATATCTCAGTGTTATGACAAGATCATGAAAAATAGTCTCGCATAATAAAATTAGAGGGTAAATATTTCACTTTGATTGCAGTTGGTCTCCCAGAAAGCAGCTGCAACACAGTCCTTTATTATGAAAACCTTAAAATCCTCAGAGTTTAGTATCCTTATTACACCTGAACCTACATCTGGAGAACAGAACAAGACTTATTCACTTGTTCTGGAAACACTAGTTGTAGAGAGGCACCAAAAAATAAACAAACAAGTAAGACTAAAACCAAAGACAGGTTGTTTTTTTTGTGAAAAGGCTCGTTCCAACCAAAGGTTTTCAGTGAAGTACACGTTCACATTTTCACCTGTCAAGCAGCACCATATCCCCTCCTCCAGGAAACAAAAATAACCACCACCGTAAGAAAAGCTAACAAGAAGGAAGCACAAACAGCCTTGGACGTGCAGGTCTGTTAACACTAATGCACACAAACAGTCCTTCAACACTACACTCATGGTGGGATGGGGGTTATTGTTATTTTGGATGTTTGAAGGAAAGATCCTGAGTTTTCCTTCTAAATGCAAATATAATCAAAAGGTTCTTTACTAAAAATGACCTGCTGCGGTCTCCTCTGAGGGTCCTTCCCATGCTTGTTCCTCTGAGCAACTCTGGAAAGGATGATTTATTTGTTTTCATCGGAGAGGACAGCTTATCTTAAGGTTATTTAACGGAAATAATCAAGTTGTCATTATGGTGATGGTCATTGGTTGGCCTGTTTTCCTTTCCAGGGAGATTTAAACTTACCTGGAGGCACTTTGTGTCACGGCCATTTATTATATATATGCATATAATTTAATATATACAAACTGTCTTTAACACACCTGAGATACATAAGAGGCAGCAGCAAGGACAGTCTGTAGAGGGACTTAAATTTCATATCTGAACGGGGGCCACAGTTATCACTAATTATTACTTCAGTAATGTTGTCTCATTTATCTTAGCCCTTTTAAGTCCTCTCTTCTACTTTAAGCTCATACAGCTTTTGTAGACGTTCTACAGCCTTCAGAAAACAGACAGATGGACAGAATCTAAGAACCCACCACCAGCTTTTTAAAGCCGCTTTTCCCCCACAGAAACGGATGAGTAAGCTCAAAGTGCGACTCGGTGTAGTTTTATGCAGCCAGCACACAAAATGGAACCATTTTGTGGGACTTGCTGGTCTTCCTCCTCTTTTTCTGATTTTTTTTTTTTTTTTTAAGTCTGACAACAACTCTTTTTCACAAGGTAGTGTTTATTAAAAGCCAAAGCTGATAGATTCAGAGAGGACATCACTTTGGGGGGAGTAGGTGCCACATAGTTTCTGCCCTGAAGAGACATTTTAGTGAATCCTTCATGCCAGACCTCTCAAACTTTCAGCTCAGCAAAACCTCTCTCAGTTATCAACACCAAGTTTGGCGAGTCCCTGTCTGAACTCGTGCAGCTCATCCAGTTTTCCATCCAGAACATCCATGAACTTCTTCAGCTCGCCCTTCATGTTTCCTTGTTTCTGTCGACTGTCATCGATGTCCATCTGAAGACCCTCAATTCTCCCTTCCAGCTCCTTGTTCTTTGATTCAGCAACCTGCAGGGCAGATGTTGAAAAAATAGTTATAACACAGAATGTTATGATACAAACCGCAAACTTAAATATATTTTACTGGAATTTATCACCTTGTGTTGGTCAATGACATATCACAATAAAATGCTTTAAGGTTTAGAGTTTTACCATGCCACATTTTCCTAGCCACTATGTATGTACAGAAAAAAAGTGATTTCCCCCCCCCCCCCCATTCCCTAAATGCATGAATTAAAATAGAAATTCCCTTTTATCTGGAAGGTATCAGGAAGGACTCGTGTGCTGAGTGTGAGGATGGTCGTACAAGCCAGTTTTTCAGACTAACAGGCGACACATTAATGCCACAGATACTTTTGAAGGGAAGAGATTAAAATAGGGGGTCAAATGGGACTTTGGTCTGCATGACTGCATCCTACAGCTGTCTCCTGAAACTTGATCTCCTCACAAGGGGGTCATCTTTAAATAGAGAGGAGCTCCAAACTGCAGTCCAATAGGTAAACACTTTCTAATCATGTTTTAACTTTGATGTGCGAAAGTGAATTACTGTGTAAATAAAGACTGCCTCGGGTATTGGTTTAGAGCTCACCAACAGACAAAGATATCTGAGGAATCTTTCTTTTTATGGATCTTGTCTGTTTGGATAGTCAGATAGATAAACTGCTCCAGCCATTGGTCTCCATCCAGCTGGCAGAATCAAATCCTACAGTGGAGCTGGAGTGATGAGCAGGAACTACAGGAATGCTAGTGTTGGTTTTTACTCTCCTCCACAATGTGACTGAAAGGCAGTGCATTCATGACAGTCTGTATGATCAACCCTGCTCCGAGTCACCCAGGGCAGGGGGAAATGAGCATCAGTATCAATGTGGCTCATGTCAGACTTGGCACCAGCAGCCCACACTGTCATTCGCGGAGTCTGGCTCTTCTGGTTTTACAGAAAGCCCGGTACCACAATAAGAAAACACCCTACTTTAAAGCAGCTCTTTGTTCTAAATATGGCGTCAGGTAAACCTGCATTGTTTTATGATTTCTCAACACAAAGCGATTCTGACTGGCACAGCCCACACACCTGCTGAAGTGTTATCAGACCACATCATTAAAGCCCTTTAAAAACCTCCAGAAGTACTATATTTTTTTCACAGAACAGAAAACACACACCACCAGGAAACCAATGTATCCTGAGAGCAATGCATCTCTGTTAAGGAAGGAAAAAACTTTTCAAAGAGTCAATAATCCACTCAACGCTGCACTGGGCACAGACCTTTATTAATAGATACAGTAACAACAATATGTGCTGGTGAGACACATGATAGGAATGTTGTGTCACCAGCCCTCGAGCAGAATGATGAATAGAAACTCTCTTTACCTCTGAAAGAGCTGCGTACGCCTTAAAGCTTCACATTCTCATGTGTTCAAGGCCTGCACAGCTCCCTGGCTCGCCTTTTTTTCTGCTTTAAAATCAAGGCTGAGAAAGGTAACAGGATTGTCACTGTGAGCTTTAAAGATACCTTCAGTTTTGCAGTGATGCTCTCACACTCTCCCATCAACTGAGGGATTATCTCTGCCTGCCTCCTCAGATTCTCCAACTCCTAGAAAGAAAAAAAAAAAGTTATTCAAAAGCTAAAAAAAACAACATCAGGCTGATGATTATCTTCAAAACATTAGGGGGGTTTTAGCATTTGTCTGTTACATAAGACAAATGCTTGCCAAACTAAAAATGCAGAAATCTACTAACGACAAATCCAATTAAGACTTTATTACCCAGCACATAATAGTGCAAAACACATTACAGCTGCTAAATAAATGAGTTTTTATTCTGCCATCCAGGTATCCATAGCATCAACACAAAGGTGAAAGAAATGAATAAAAATTTCAGGTTAGTTACATGTAATATTCCCTTAATTTGAGTGTTTCTCTGTTTTACTTTCATAGTTTTAGATTTTCTAAATGCCATTCTGTAATGGAAATTATTTTATTAAGTGTTCCAAAGTGTATGACCTTTAGGTTACCTCACTCCTCAGAACATCTGTGTTAGAGGAGGAGGCTGTAAAAGCCATTATCAGCAGTTTAATGGTTAAAACCCATGCTTTAGGGTGATATCTCAGGAAGTGAAGATGGGTCTGTTACTAGATAACTTTGTCACCTCTGAACCCGAGAAGGGTCTGGGGTCATAAAACACAGACTCTTTGAAGTTGAGATAACACTGTCATGTTTGGTATAAATACTGTGTGTAAATGGTGTTCGTGGCTCTGCTTCACTGACTAACCTCAGTGTCAGGGTCTTCAAACGCTTAATGCCTTTGAATAAAACTTATAAAGACAACGTCCGGATTTTCTCTTGTTGTGAGTCAACTTCTATCCACTTTGATAAGAAAATTCCACTACAATTCCTCTATTGCATCAATGCAATCCTCTTCATTCAGAGCAGTTTAACCAGAAATAATTGCTCTAGTCTTTGGAGTAACCTGCAACAGTTTTGTCCTTTTAGTTTCCATTTGGCCTGAGGTCAGCACCACAGTCGGTCCTAAATAATTCATCAGCTTGTTTTTAATTGGAGGTAGTGACAATGTGTATCTACAGAAGGTGGTGAGTCACTGTGCAGATGAGACTCTGTGGGCCGCCTGCTGCATCAGGGCTCTACAAACAGCGAGTCTCTTTCTCTCCGAGCCCCCAGGTCAGTGTTTGGAACATGATGGCCGATATACCGAGGAGAAGAAATGCTGGAGCTCCCAGAGGGCCACATATTTCACTTGTAATCTTTCAAAATAAGCTAGAGCCTCTTTGAACTACTTTCCCTCCCGACAGTTTGCAAGATTCCCCATCGTCCAAAGAAGATGCATTTGTTCTAATAATATTCCAGCAGGGTTGTAAACTACTATATTCCAGACACATCTTCCCCCTTGGCAAAATGACTCTTAATATTCTAAAGTTTTATATTAATCAGAACTATAGAAATCATTCTACACAGTTGCCTGAATCACACAGATCCAGATTTAAAAAAAATGTTTTAGTCTGAATTTATCTAACAGAGTTATCCAAATAAAATATGACACTTAAGTTGAAACCAAATATTTACATACATAAAAAGAGACTCAAACTTTATTCTCACCGACATCAAATCAGACTGAACTGCTGAACCTGTTTTAGCTGAGGATTATTAAAATTATTTCCATTTGCCAGAACAACAAAGAAAGCTTTTTACTATTTATTGCTTTCTTCCAAGTCAGATGTTTTTACACACAAAGATTGCTATGCCTTTAAAAGGTCTGTGACACAATTCAACCAAGACATCATTAGAAAGGCAACCTACCGTGCGTTTTTCTGTGTACACAAAAACAATTCAATAATACATTTATTTCACACACACAACTATAAATCATGATGCAGATGATTGCAATGTTGGTTTGTCAAAACTGGGTCAAATGCCTGCACCATGTTGTGACATAAGAGAAGCAAATATGCACTTAAGCAGAGGAAGCTAAAAGTGAAGATTTGAGCGATTTATCAATAGTCTGAAGGAAGAGCTAGGTTGAGTGATGAAGAAGCTGAAAACAGCTACAAAGCCATCCATTAAACAAATACCCTTTTTTAAATATAACTAATTGTATCAACCTTTTATAAATGCATTATTGTAACAATATACATTCCTGAAAGCAGACAACAGAACAAAACTACAGAACAAAACACAGAAACATGTAATTAAACAAAACTGAGTGTACTGGTAACCTCTAATTCTCTGAAAAATATGTAGCCTTCATGCATAATTACATTAGACTAATTACCTGTGAAAAACAGCCTTAGTTTAGAACTACATATTTGGACCCAATTGAGCTTATATAAACTAGGGGGGGGGGGGCAACTGTGAAGAGGAACAGCAGAGCGCTGAGACACAGAAGGAGCAGTAATCAGGGAGGAAGGCATTAACCATTATTATAAGTAAACACCAATCAGAGTTACAGTGGCCCACCACCTGAAATGACCACATGTACGGTAAGGTACTCAAAAATTTAAGCTCTGGAAGACAGCGACAAGTGTTTTACACTGACTATAGAAATTTGGGTTTCCATTACTGCTAAAAGATGTGCACTGAGACAAAGGGGCAGACAAAGGAAACCACCACCTGTGATTTCTTACAGAGGTATAAAAACATCCTGAGGGAATAAAGAGTCGCAGGAAACTCAGAGAATTGGGGGTGGAGAGCAAACCTGAAAGCTGTGATTGCCTTCATATGAGAGGACTGAGTAAAACACAGTGGTTTAAGTGGTAATAAACCACTTGTTGTTTTACAAGCTCTCGGGTAGAAGCCAGTTGTGGAGAACAAGTCTGCTGTTTTAAGATGAATGTGCTGCAGTCTCACCTGCTCCTTCTCCTGCAGCTCTGCCTCCAGCTCTTTCACACGAACAGTCAGCTGGGCGTTTCTCTGCTTTTCCTGATTGGCTTCCTTGCACTGAGCCTCCAGTTCTCCAATCTGAACAAAGAATGGAAAATAAAGGTTTCTTTAGTCACCCATTTATCATGAGGCTGTCATTGGTTTTAAAATGTTAATGTCAGGGTATGTTCTGCGCTACAGGCTGGGTCACCTTGGAAGCTGACTACTGATTAATAAAAAGCAAAGTAAAAAGCACGGTTGCAACACCAGCCCAGCTGCAGACACAGCCCACATTGATTATGAAACTGAAATGATTCTATTTATAGTGGACTCAGACTTTGCTGCAGGGAAAACAGCAACTAATGAAAAATACAAGACTGATGAATTTAATGATTGTTTCTCCTGTGTGAGGAATTAAAGTTATATTAGCAATTTTCTCATCTTATTGAATGGATTTAATTAATACATCAGCCAAATTATTGATCGGAATGTAATCTATTAGAGACAGAGAGGGATTCAGTTGCCTTATTTCCCCTTCGAGGGATTCCTTTAAAAGGCATCAGCTTCTCCTTTAACAAGACTGATGAGTTTGTGTACAGGTTTGAGCTTTCCTGCAGGACAGCAGGAGTGTGTTACCTTTTTCCTGAGAGTCTCACTCTCTTCTTGACAGACAGTAAGCTCCTTCTTCCAGCTTTCTACGTTAGCTGAAGACTCCTGCAGTGCATCCACCAGTCTGGCATTACTTTCTTTTAAAGTTTGGAGCTCCGTTTCATACTTCTTAGCGGTGGTGTTGCTGCCAGAGAGGAGAAACAGAAATATAATTATTCGTGGAGTTAAAACCACTTACTGCTGAAGTGACCGGGGCTCATAGGCACTAACGTGACACAGAACGGCCCAACATTATTTATTTTATTGAATAACATGAAAACTGGGAACACTCAAAGTTTAGGTAGCTGTGTTCTAACGATAAAAATCGGAGCTGATTTAATCTACATTTGTTATGCATCACTGCGTGTTTCTTTAAGTGTGACTGGGTTGATGTGTTCAATGCTTGTTTAAAATGGGGACTGGGATGCTCCTCTGCATTCATCTGTTTTACTGGTCCTACACTTCCACAAACCCAGATCCCAAAGCCCTAATAAGGAAGGAGAAAGTCCAACCAAGATGGGATCCAAGCGGTCTTACTGCAGAGGCTGAAAACTTCAATTGTATAACTTCCCTTGGTAATATTTACTCTTTGTCTCATTTCAAAATCATTGATTTCTCACTTTTTTAGGATAATCCAAAGAACTTTCTGATTTGATCCACCTTATACAAAGCTGAAGGCATTAAAATAGCATTAAAAGGGATTTTATTACCATCAACCAAGAAGGTTTTGCTTTATAAGCACAATTGGATGCGAGGAAAGAGGAGCAAATATATGTAACTTAAAAACATTAAATTAAATTCAAAAGGAAGAGAAATGGGAGACAGGCATATGTATACATTTCATCAGTACTTGTAACAGTACTGTTGCAAACTTTTCTGCTGAAGACTGTACAGTTAAAGAAGCGACGCCGCTTTTGGTTGCTGCCTAGAACCAGTTCTAGAAGATATTGCTTACTATAATTTTAATTGGCTCTGCCACCCCGAGGTCCCTCTAGTCCCATCTGGATCCACATCTGGTGTTTCCATGCAATTATAATTCATACACTTGTCATCAGGAGTGAGATTCAGATAACCCAACAGAAGAGCAAAGCCTCAGTCGTTAGAACAGATCATGATCATACATGTAAGTATTTGGGGATGTGATATCTCACATTAGTATAGGAAAAAAAAAAAATCTTTTGGTGTTAAGAAAAATACAAAATGTGTAATTGATGAGGAGTTGTTGTGTGTCAAGTGAAAAATGACAACAAGCTTCATGGATTCAGTTTCGCTCAACTGTGGTGAGATGCATGTCTGAGCTGATCATGATTGGTACATTACATTAAAACGATCAATCTCATGAAAAATCTGTCTCACATCTATCAATAATCAAGTTACAGGGGGAATTCTCCTCAGAGAGCCATCTTGTTGCCTAATTTAAAAAGGAATAAATGAGAGGAATACACATGCTAAAAATATTTATGCTCAGAATCACAATATTAATAATTTAAATGAAAATTGACAGATTACATTGGAACTATTTAGCAAAAGATCTCACTATTTTAATGATTAAGCAAAGAAACAAAATCAAAACATAATCTAAAGAAAAAGAAAAGAAACAGGGAAATTCCAAAGCGAATCAACAATAATTGTTCAGGGTGTTAATAACAGTATATCTTTCTATGTCTCTTTATCACATTCAAACACAAAGGTTTTGTGAATTATTTTGTTTTCTTTAACTGGAAAAAGGAGAAACGGATTCAAGCTTAGCCGCTCTGTGATCAGTTCAAAGGGTTACAGAGTTCAACTCAGGCCACTGCTATTAAACTGATAAGAGTATTCCTTACTTCGGTCTGAAAGCCCACTGTTGCGATACCTCACACTGGAAACCAAATATAAACCTTAGCAGGTCCAACTCCCAGAAACCTGCTTCGGACGTTGCTCATGGGGAATATCTCGACACACAGCTGTTATTCAGTTGGCTTTGAATGTCTAGGTGGTTCGTGTCTTCAAATTTCAAAACCGAACCAACAGCACAAAAAGTAATCTTGCAAAATATGATGGCTTTAGTTTCTACTGCTGATGTATGAAATAAAATACTTTGCTGGAACAAATACAAAAAAAGGACAGGGAAAAAAACAAAACACCGTTATGCAACTGAATTTTAAGCAAGTTGATCAGGCTTGTCTTTTTATTCCAAATGGTACTGGATCTTTTTGGTGCTGGTTCTGTTTGTTTCTCAGGTTTATGGAGAACTTAAGTCAGTACTAGGCGGCTCACAGAAGTTATGCCCAGTGACGTCACCAAGAGACAATCACCGTACATTCATGGGAAACTAGTAAGGTATATAGCCCCCTTGTTTCAGGTTCTAAAAGAGACAATCCCAAAACAATCCTTCTGGCTGGCAGCACCAGTCTATTCAAGGTTCAAGGCATGTAATTAAGAACAAAAAACACAAATCTGCATTGAAAGTAGTGATGAATTAATTGTGGGTCATTTCAAAAGGTTACAGAGAACTAAACTTGGGGAATAAGATTATTAATTTCAAGAAATACTCAGACATGTATTTAAATAAGCAGTTTCTGATCAGAAAAACTGCACAGAAAAAACACACTTGATTAAAATAATAGCCATGAATCATCTGCTGCTACCCAAACAATGTTCAGCCTCCAACTGATCCAAAATACTGCAATGAGTTCTGATGAGATTCAGCAAAAGACAAATGCTCTCAGATTTGATCCTGTTTCAAGTGGTTCCCCAACCTGTTGATACAGATGGCCAATCTGTCTCTACCTGTGAAAAAAAGTTCCTCTCTACGATCACTCTTTACTAGTCTTTGAAACTTGGCAATTTGAAAACAGATTACATTGAATCTGAACTTTTTCCACTAAGCAGAGTTGAAATTATTAAATGTCAATTAAACTTGGGAACTTCCTTAATAATTAACTATGAAAAAGAAGTTTAAATTCTTATGTTATGCCAACATTAAATAAATGGAAAATCTAAATGATGAGGTGAGAAAACAAAAATCTCATTAATGTGACAGAAGACAAGCTTTCCTGTTGTTTCCTTAAAATGAATTCTTACCTCTGCTCTACGCAACTTTTGAGACGTTCATTTTCACTTTTCAGCTGAGCAGTCTCTGGACTAAAGGAGATTTTCTCATCATCTGTCCCGTTGATGCTTGACGCCTGGTTTGCTGAGGGGGTCTCCCGTCCAGACTCCTGGTAGTCCATACAGGTGAAATTGTATATGAGGGAAGATTTTCAGTATACTTTCAGTTTACCTGCACTTCCTAAATGCCTAGTAGATGCAACCCAGACATGGGTCTGGCAGTCTGAGTCCTCTATGATGGGGCCTGAGGTCATCTTTCCGCTGAACATTGTAAAGAAGTTGAACACATAAGCCCTGACAGAGGAAGGATGAGGAAACTTTTGCCTGTATTTATCATTCATATGGCCCAGCAGCCCCCAGTGTCTCAGGGCCGAGATTGAATCCTACCATCTGGACTCACTACCAGCCTGAGAGCTGGGCCAGCAGCAAACGGACTGACTGCTGAAAAATTTACCTCCAATCATCTTATTACTGGCTCCTAATCTTCCAGAAATCTGGCTTATGATGATCTTTTGACTTCTCATTTATTATATTGTAAATGTTTGCAGAAATAATTTCCAAACCATTTTCCCCTCTGAAGTTACATAAATGATCTCTCTTTTGCATTTGGCTGTGACTTTATAGGAAGGAGTATTTCAAACAACTGGGGGATTCTTTACCTGGGAGTGGTTGCTCAACGTGTCCCCCTTTTCTTGTGATTTGTCCTTTGCCAACTTCGCTGCATCTTTTACTTCCTGGAATTTCTCTGCAAACTGAAAACACAATAACCAAGAGCTGTTGTAAGTGGCTAAAGAGGCGGATACCAATTTAACTTCTAATTACACATGGATGAATTTGTCCTGGACTTCTTTGAAAAAATATAAACCATCTAGAAACAAAATCTGAATTCTGGATCTTTTTTGCTTCAATTCTGCATTTGATTGGTAAAGTTGTGTACTGATAGATGTGTGTTTTAGCATGATTTAAAAAACAGCTGTCTCCAAAAAAAAATAGATAGACTTGTGTGAAGAGCCTAGAAATGTTTCATCTCACCTTTGTCAGCTGTTGCTCTGAAGCAAATCCCAGTCCAAACACTGTGTTGGCCCTGCTGTCTGCCCACTGGCCAAACTTTTGGGACGTCTTAGTGAATGTCATGTTGGGTGTGATTGTGCTGTTGATAATAACCTGAGAATTTAACAAATAATGTCATAAAATTAGAAAAAATATATATGTAAAGGAGTTCAGTCAAAATATAAAGTGCATACAGTGCTGACTCAATTTTGAAAATTAAAAAATGTGTAAGCTGTCCATATGTTTCAGTTTGCAACAGAGTTCAATAATAATTTTTGCTACCACTGCAAAAGCAAATAAAAAGAAATCAAGTTTTATTCTACAGCTACAATAAAAGATGTCCAGATAAAACATTTCAAACATGCGAAAAAGGAGCATTATGCTCTGATGGCTGCTGACCCACTTTCATTTAAACAGTACATGTTCACCTGTTGCATCAAATGTTAATAATCATCTAATCATCTGCAGTAGAAAACTGCAGATATCAGGACAGAGATTGTTAAAGCCGTATAAGCCTGAACATGTGTCTTGCTGTGAGCACAGACAAGTAAAGCTATGTTCAAGGAGAGATTTGCAAATAAGCACAAGGTGCTGTAAACCAGAGCCAACAACCCATGCCACTATGACCATCTAACAGTATTTAAAAGCAGGACACGTTAATTACCCCAACATTGAAGAAACAATGGAAGACAGATTAATCACAGAGCAGCCCTGGTCTCATAGCAACATGGCTCTGAACACCAGATTACAGATTTCAAACTGCTGACAGACTCATGTCCTTTTCTACGCCCCCATCGTCTCCCTCTCCATCTTTTCAGTGGCCAAAGTGTTAAAACCATTTTCACTGAATCATTGCTGGACACAGAAATGCAAAAATGAAAAGAGACATTAGTTCAAAAATAATCATGCTGATTTTTAAATTTATTATTTCACACCTTCATACTTCTTATATACTGAGAAGCAGCATTTTATCTTGTCTGATTGTCTGATTCAGCCTGATAAAAAAACAAATAAAAAAAAACCATCTCCCTTTCAGAGATTTCACCAAAACAAATGTGACCCAGTTTACGCTGAAGAGAAACCTGCGTAAAGCTTGAACATCACTCACACGTCTCATTTTAAAGCAGCACAGTGAAAATTTAACTGTGTACATTGTGCTGGCTCAACAGAGTGTGTTAAGATGAAGCTTCAGTTATCTTTGTGGAAAAAATATAACAGGACTGAGGCTGCAGGATAAAAAAAAAAAAAAAAAGAATATGGAAAACAGATTTATTTTAGTGTTTGGCCAATAAAACAACCTCAACATACAAATGAAATAGCATAAATATGTTAAACGTCCAATTTTCTTCTTTTTCATGCATTTGTTTGCAACACGTTCACATTGATTCCTACATAATGTTCAGGAAGCACCAGAATTTATTGCAGCGGTAAAAATAAATCCCCTTAACTTGGGAACATTTTTCAGCCAGAAATAAAGGAAATCCAGCATTAAAAATGACCCCAGATTTATTTGCAGCCATAATAATTTAATATAAGTAAATGTCAAACATTTTTGTAATTTCTACTTGATCAAGAGTGTCTAACCGATAACCTACTCCTCTGGTTTCCCCTTGGGTAATAAAATGATTTGACATATTGGCCCATTTCTCTTAGCCAATCCTCAAAGTGGGAAAGACAGGAGCACATCCTATTAAAGTAAGAAAATGTGTGTTGATCTTCATAAGTCATCATACTGCTACAAGAAAAAAGTGACTCTCCTGAACCTGTTCAGTCAGAACAATAGTTTGAAAGGTTTAAAACAACTGTAACAAACACTGCTAGGTCAGGACCCAAGTTTATCAATCAAAAATTAGTGTCAGCAGGAAGGTCAGGAAGGTAAAAAAAACCAAACAAATCTGAACTAATTGTTGGAGAACTGCAACTAAGAGTGGCAATAATGGCTTCACCCAGACTCCATGACAACCATGTGCATGCTATTGATCTATTTGGGAAGATTGCAAGGAAAAAGCCTTTTCTGTCCTATCATCACAAATGTAGGCAAGTGGGGTTTGCTAATTGTTACAGAGACTTAACTGGAACTTTGAGGAAACTAAAATTGAGCTTTTTGGCATTTCCACTTCAAGTGGGTCAGTTGTAAAAGGGGTCATACTGAAGAAAACACCTCTACCACTGTTAAGCACGATAGAGGTTCTACAGTGCTGTGGGCCTGTTTCATCTTTCAGAGGCTGTGTGAACTTGGTAGCAGTAAATAGCATCATTAGCTCTTAAATAAATGAACATTTAAATTATTTAGTGGCCTCTGCCAGCAAGACTAAAAATACATCATCACTTGGCCTTTAGCAGCATAATAATCTGTAACATGTGGTCTCATCAACAGCAAATAAATAACATAAAAAGTAACTCAACTTTCTTCTACGGCAATCTCTTCCCCAAGATCTAAATTATATAGAAAACTTGCAGTGTGAGCTGAAGAGAAGAGAGCATAAGAGGACCCAGGACTCTGGACAGCATAGTGAGATCAAAGATCCCTCTCTCTGTGTTTGCTTCAACTTTATGAAATGTTGCAGGAGAACATTTAGTGCGGTACTAATGGCCAAAGAGGGTTGTGCAGCATTAAAACTACAGATACCTATAGAACTGCTGATAAAAAACTATTTCTGCTTAGTGTGATAGTTTAAGTTATCTCTGGTATGTGAACCTTGTAACTTTATTTCAGCATGTAGGTGAGCAAGCAAATGTGCGTGTTGGAGGGTGTGACAGAGGGCGAGTGGAGTGACGCTGGCAGCTGTGTGGATGGCGAGATGAGCTGCAGATCAAGTGGCACATGAGGCACAGACAGGAGCACTGCTGGCCAATGTCCGGAGGGTGCAGCTATATGTCTGCAGAACCCACAGAATATGCAAAGTCAGAAATTAAGACTGGACATGCAAAAACATGGAAAGGAATTTATGGTTATGAATGGACTATGATTACAAAGATTTTAAAATGACTGAGGGGAAAAACCCACAACCTGGTATCTTGGTATGGATGGTATCTTTCCAGGGTCATAGAAGCCAGAATGTAGAACTTGTCAACTCGGCGTGACTTAAGGTACAAATCGTGAAGAAAAGGACAGGAAAGCCGTCATAGTTAAGCCCAGTATGAAAAAAAAACTATTAGTACTACAATTCTTTTGACTGACTGACAAAATAATTTTAGCACTCCCCTTCCCACCCTTCCCACCCAAAACATTGCCAGGTAAATGGAAACTTAATACTCTCTACCACAGCCTTTATCTGGGGGTCTAAATTTTGGGGTAGTGGGAGAGTGGGAGTGTTCATCTTCCTCTTGTAGATGAATGTGCCCTCTCAAACTACCAGAGAGATAGATTTGAGTTTTGACCAGCTCTTTAAACAAGTTGTTTCAGACATAACAAGAGTTGGCAGATTGTCAACTCATACAATAAATTTGTGCCATTTTACATGTTAGGTTTTAAAAACCTTTTACACATAGAATAATTCAGAACAGTAGCAAGAAGACTCTACTGCATGTTCACAGCACTTTGTAGGTTCCTGTTTGATCGGTAAGATTCAGGATAGTGACAATAAAAAGTGTTGATGTGCTCTACCACTTGCCGTAGCAACATCAGGAAGATGCCTGCACATCATGACTGGACAAATACAAGCTGATGGTCTGTCACTGTTCCTGTGTTCAGCAGAACAGATCACTATTCTGGACAGACATGTTCTCCCTGCAGCTACAGTGTAGGAACTAGAAACTATATTTAACATTTAATGACTCAGCATTTCCTCGCATTTGGTTGCTTTGCTTGTAGAGATGTCACATCGACTTAATAAATAAAAGATAAAAATCTAAATCTGTGCAAATAATTTTTTTTAAAACTGAGAACATCTCTTAAATCTTTATCATCTTACTTGACATATAATGGTTCCCTGCAGAGTTGTTATGACATCCCAGTGAAGACTACAGGAGTGTGGGGGTAGATAGGGAGGACAGAAGAGCAGAAAACAGGACCCAGAGAAATTTAAATAGATATATAGAGAATCTTAAATTCCAATGCCTTGCAAAAGTATTCATGTCCCTTGAACCTCTTCACCTTTTATCACATCAACAAACCCCAATCAATTTATGCCGGATTTAATGTGCAACAAAGTTGTGCATATTGCAAAGTGAAAGGAAAAAGACAAAAATCTGAGGACTTTCCCCCTCAGGCATTTTAAAAATTAATTTCCACAATCCCAAATAAAATACAGTGCAGCCAACTGCCTTTGCTGGTCACCCAATAACGTGTGTAATTTAATCTCAGTGTAAATCTACCTTGTTAGAGAACATTAATATACAAACTGTATCATGGAAACCAAGGAATTCGGCAGACAGGTCAAGGAGAGACGTTTTAGAAGGGTTTAAACCAGAACTGAGTCATAAAAATATCCAAAGCTTTGGACAACATTACTGTTCAATCCACGATCTGAAAATGAAGAGTGTGGCATAACAGCAAACCTAGAAAAAAACAAAGGCTATTCACCTAAAGTGACAAAAGAGTGTCAATTAGACAAGCAGCCAAGAGGCCAACAAATCTGGTATGTATGCAAAAGTAGAAACAAGAAGCCAATTGTTGAAGAAAACCACTAGAAGTCTTGTTTGCAGTTTGTCACAAATAAAGTAGGCAGCACAGCAAACATGGAAGATCCAATAAAACCAAGGGTGAACGTTTTGGGCCACAGGCAACATGCTCTGTGGCCAAAAACTCCGCACATCACCATGAAAACGTCAGGTGGCACCTAGGGTGAGACATGGCAGTTGCAGCATCATGCTGTGGGGAAGTTTTCTTCAATAGGGACAGAGCAGATGGTCAGAGTTGATTAAAGATGGATGGAAATAAATACAGAGCAATCCTGTTTTAAAGGCTGCAAAAGACATGAGAGTAGGGTGGAAGCTCACCTTCAAGCAGTACTCTAAACATACAGCAACAATGGAGTCATTCAGATCAAAGCATAAGTCTTTGTAAGAATGGCCTCATCAAAATCTAGACCTAAATCTAAATGAGAAACTATGACAAATTTTGAAAACTGATTTTTAGACAAATTCCATCTAGTTTGACTTTCGGAGTTTTATTTGTAAAAAACATTTATAAAATTATAAAACCATCAATTCATCGTCTTTCCTCGTTAAAAGTATGCACTTTTTTTTGTTGATCTAAGAAATAAAATCCCTGTAAAATTCAATAAAGTTTATGATTGTAGTGTGACAGAATTTGAGAAAAAGCTAAGCTTTTTAATACTTATGCAAAGCATTGTGTCTACAAAGTAAGACTCAAATGTGTTGCCAGGAATTTCACCTAAAATTACAAGATCAACCTATAGAGAAATGATCCATTTGGTCAAATTTCCAAAGATACAAGATTTAGTCTGTGGGATAGACTCAGGCTTGCATTTATTGATCCCTTATTGGGATATTGCAATATCCCACATTCTAATAAAACCACACAGAAATCCTGTGAGAGTCACCAGTTCCATATTTGTTTAATCCCAATTCACGGTCTCTATGCCGTTGTCCTGCATGTGAACTGGCTGATTTGAGGCTCAAAGACTGTTGTTTGGCTGTGTCAGCAGAGTGATATTGTCGTCATAAGGCTCCTCCAGTATTCACGCAGAGGATTGCCATGGAAACCCATCGTCTATCTACTCTTTCACTTGGCTGAGAGAAATAGTTTTAAAATGAAAGACAGCCAAACTCATGTGGAGCAGCTCATAACAGAATGTCCTGTTATTTTAGTTTTTTCAAGCCATGTAACCTAACTTAAAACTAAATAAAGAAATGAAAACATTCAGAGACATTACTAAAACTATGAACAAGCATCCTCAAATCTAAAGAGGCAAATTTGAGCCTCTTTAGTAGTAGTAGTTCTAAGCAATGCTCCGGAAACCTTTGTAAAAACAGTGTCAAAATGAGTAAATAACCGTTTCAAACAAAGAAAAGTGCAAGAAAAATAAACACCAGCATGCATAGCTGGTGCTGATCAATGGGAGCTGCAAATGTAACAGTAAAATACTTAATGAGTCATTCTGTTCAGTTCTACCTTTGGGTGCATGGCCTTCTATTTGTTTCGAGAAAGCAGGTAAAATGTTTGCCATTATGATGACAGAACATATGCAGCCACACACACCTTGGATCCATCCACGCTGATAATGCGATAGCTGTTGCGCGTGCTGTCATAAAAATAAGAGACGGTGACAGCCTGCTTGCTGGCAGGAACCCAGTTCTTCTTGGTGCTTGGATCGATTTGGAACACATGGGCCCTTGTGGTGTAGATCGGCTGCTCCCTGCAAAGTTTAATAAACAACGAGAACATTAGAGGGGACTTAAGATAATATGCACAATATATTTACAGGTTAAGGTGAGTCACAACTCAAGCAGTTTTTGCTATAACGCACAGGTACAGTCTCCTCTAATATCTGTGTCTCAGCGCCCTTTTCTTGAGTCTGAGGACTAGCGGATAGGTGATAATGTAACACAAACCCTTCAATAAATCCTTGTAGACACTCAAATCCATTAGCACATCAACACGCTCTTCTGTCTCAAAAGGTGTCAGTAACAGATCTTTACTTGTACAACAAAAAAAAGTGGCCACTGGTACATTTGCACACCTACATAAAACGTGCAATAAATTCCAAACAATTAGCTTTTAAACAAAAAAAAGTTCACGTCATGGAAAAAAAAAAAAAAATCTCCATAAGAGCTGATTTAAGGAACTTAAAACTAATATATTTTCTACATTAATATATGTTTACTTTTTGACTAATCATTTTTCAGTGCATTGGTTCTTGTCTATATAAACACTAGATGAAAGTCAAGAACAAACTGTAATTTTACTACAGAAATGTGAACTGATTTTTTAATCAATAGTTTGAATGATTGACAAGTAAAATTCTAAAGATCACTACCTTCAATCACAGATAGGGGTTTTATGAATTTACATGCTCCTGTTGTGCCATGTTACATCTCATCTGATCAAATTTTAGTATTCAGTGTTGCCACAGTCTAACTGCTTTGACAATTTTCCATCAGTCAAAATTAAGGAAATATATTTATTATAAAAAACAAAACAAAAATAAAACTGAAAACCGGCTAGCAGGGTCAAACTCAGAAAGTGATTGTGTTGGAACGTCTACAGTCGCACCATTTTTCTTCGATAGAGTGAAGTAATCTGCCTTTCTCAGCAATAAGTCGTTTGCTGTACTTGTGAACAAGAGGGAAAACGGCCTGGATTAAAGCGGCAGTTAAACTCAGACAAGACTTACGAAAGACTAAATTCTCCTGAGTTTTATGGCATCCAGAAATAAATCCTATTTAGAATGCAGATTACCCTCCATCTCTGTCAATCGCCCCAACAAATATATCACCTGCCTAAAATACAAATAATCTGAAAGCTACAAAGCCAAGAAAATCTTCAAACACCACATCAAAAGCTACTTCTTCCATCATACTTTTCTCACCTGCCCTGAAATTGTGTAGAGTTTTGACTTGGGAAGCAAATGTGGTCACTGTGCAGTAATTAGCCCTGTTTTATTAAACATAATATGGAAACTCATTTTATATCTACTGCTTTTGTTAACGGACCTGCAAGACTTTGCAGTTTAAGATTTCGAAGTGGAACTTGAAGTCATAACTCGCCACATTTGCAAACAGTAAGATAAAATTCTCCATTTCCTGCAGTCCACACACACACTTAAACATCAAGTTCACCTCTGGAGAAAGTGAAAGAGGCAATTTTATTTTTATTTTATTCTCAGCTGATTACAAATTTTCTTTTTATACAAATCATAATTGAGTACAATTGTTTTAATTCAGCATTTAATGCAACACAAACATTCGAGAAATAAATGTGTTGCAACAAACTGGTTTGAAGCCAACAGAAATGTGTTATAATATTCTCACAACTTATGCATTTTATTGCTCGCTTCAAACTTTTAAACTACATGCAGAAGATGCTTTAGGGTAGAAAATAGAAAGTAATACTGCATAAGAGTAAAACAGAATACACCTTTGCCGATTTAGTTTACTGACCCAAAAGGGTGTGGGGAAAGGTGAACACATTTAATCCCATCGCGTCTCCATAAGCAACCAAGTTTTGCTTATCTTCCTCTTCAGTGATATTAACCTCTACAGAATAAACATGTTGCTATTTAGATTGAGTAAATACAACTATGCCAACTATACTATCTTATTACACCACATCAAGTATTTCCAAGTTTTCCAGTCATGTTTCACCACCAACCTGTGATTAAGGAAGGTAGTTAGGTGCACATCAGCAGATGAAGCTGAAAAGCCTGAAATATGGATTGAGAGAAGCATGCACACAGTCTTCACAGCATTTATTGATTGACATTTTAATCCTGCTTGGCTCTTCGTTAGGTCAAACATCTCAACTGCAGTGATACATAAATAGACACTCCACAGAAATGTTTCTGGTGCAAAAATATGATGATCGACAATATGAATCGTAAAATGTCAATAAATGTTCGAAGAACATGCCGTTTGTTGATGCATTTATATGCCAAAAATAAAAGGGGAATTTTCTGTTTCAATTTATTCAAGAAACAGGGAAGAAAAAAAAAAAAAAAACAAGACCGGAAGATTTGCCATTTTTGACCTGATGATCAGATATGATCAAGAAAAAAAACTGGCCTTTTGATTGGTGAATCACTACTTATTTACTCTTCCTTTATATATTTTTTATTTGATTATATACACATCCTGGAAGATGAGTACTTTTACTGGCTGATTTCCTGTCAGTTCTCAGAAGACTGCCTTATATTTCTACTTTCTCTTTTTGGATTTGCCTTTTGCCAGACTTTTACTTTTTGTGACCAAAAATTCAACGTGATTTCTTAAAAAGAAATCTTGGAAAAAATAAAAATCAAGATCTTTAAACCTACATGTATTAAAGCACTAAATATGTACAGAAAACTTTACTTGAAACCAAATTTTGTAATGCTGTTGAACCTAAAACAGCTGCAAACACTCTAAATTCAGGAGAAGGAGGAGAAGCTGTACCATAAAGAAACACAAGGCTCATGTGAAATAGACAACCAGCCTGACGTACTGCAGATATTCATGAGCTAATAAAGCTTTGCCTTCCATTGGGATTATGGTTCTCTGAAAAATTAAAGCCTAATAAATTTGCTGTCCCCTTTAAGCCTAATCTCCATCTTCATCTGCTTTGGGAACAACAAAACCCATTATACAGATCACTGCTATTGCTCTGTCCACAGACAAACACACACACACAAACACACTGACCTTTGCTGGGGCTGCTGTGTCTGAAGCCAGCTCCCTCTGGCAGGGGAAGACAAGCGAAAGGCCAACACTGAACACATGGCTGCACTTACACAACTGTTAGTGGAATCCAGTGATCTGTTTTTTTGGCGATAAAAAGGCACTAAATTGATTGATTTTTCCTAAATTAAAAACACTGGGGATGTTTTGACCGAATTCCGGTCCTACTGACTGTCGAGCGTGCTCTGTCCCCATCTGGTGCTTTGAATAATTTACAGGTGTGTGTGTTTCTGTGAGGGGATGCAAGACTGAGCTAATCTGCTCTGTATGACTCTACAGGCATCATCTCTATACTCATCTTAGCCCAATACATACTCATGGGACATTAAAAGGAGCTGCGTGCTTTAAAAAAGGATACATTAAAAACATCTAGATGTACTAATAAAAGACAGCTAAACGTTGTCAAATGTATTCTGTCAGCCAATAGATTATGTACCTTTACATTAAGTTCTAATGACAGCCAACAACACTTTAGCCCTGTAAAGGATTTAATTTGAAATACCTTTGATGCTTCTAAACATGACAGTCTTAAAAGGGGAGTGAAATTTTCCAGCACTATGATTATCTTCAAAAAGGACATTTTAAAATGATGCAAGCAGACACCGTGTCCAAAGTGTGTGAATAAAAGCACACAGCCTTCATGTTTGACTGAGACTTTAGATGCTCTTTTATATGCAGTCACCTTGCATTTCCATCCTAAAAGGTTTTTAAAAGAAAAAAAAAAAAAAAGAAAGGAAAGGAAGAAAAGCTACAACAGGGACTGGTTTTAACGAGATTCCCGGGTTTGCGAATCCCCTCCAGGCTAATTCCCCAAAACTTTGCTCAGCCATCAGCCATATCCGTAAATTTTCTGAGCAAGAGGTAATCGGAGGTCAAAGGGAACAATTAAAATGTCAAAATTCAAAACGAACCGGTTTGACAGAAAATCTGAAGCGTGAGCAGCTTCAGAGATGGAGGCTGCATATTTCCATTTTCTACATCAAGTTAAGAGTATCTGGCCAACAGGTTATACAAGGTAGTAAATAAAGCAGCACCTGTTTTTTTAAATCCCCATTCAATTAATGGGTAGGTATGAACCTGAAAATGCATTAGTGCACTGAAATAAAATTTTGAGATGCATTGTCATTTGTTCAGCTTTGTGTCCCATGTATAAAGATAACACTTCACTGGCACACACTAAAATGACCTAAATATTGGTTTTGGAGCACTTTGAGTCCTGTCAAAAATGTCTTAAGTGTGGGTGTCAGTGGCTTTACTTAGCATGTTGATGCTTTGAATAAGCAATAAGTAAATAAAAACCAATGAGCCAACTGTGTATTCAGATATTAATGAAACAAAACCACATGCCCCATTTCTTAAAAGGAGTATGCTATATAATATCTTAATTTGTCCCTCTGCCACTGTGGAATTTTTAGGTCAGCTGTCCAAGAAGTAGGTTTTCGTCCTATTAATCATCTGCAAACAAAGCAAACCTGTCCAGAAATCTCACACAGTTGCACAAGTAGATTTGAATATTTGGAAACAACAAAAACTTCTTCCAGAATGCCCAACTAGCCATCATATTAAACAAAAAAATACCTTGCAATCAAGCTTAATGAATTAGATGACAAAGCAGAACCACCATCAGGCCAAAATGTCTTAGACACAATATAAAACATACTGACCGATGTCTCGGACTCGTGGTCAGGAAAATAGTTTGTATTTTGTTCACTTAGCAATAAAAGCCAAAAGTTTCACAGTTAACTTTGGAAAAATTGTGTTTAATCACCTTGCCTGCCGGCACTGACACAAACCCTGTTGGCTTTTCATTGAGATGGGAGAGAAAAAAGAAAAACATCCCTCTAAATCAGAAGATTTGCAGGCCAGCTGCACAATATGGCACCATTAAAATAAAACTAGTTATTAGTCAGAACCAAAACAGAATTAATCACTGAGACTAAACTACTAGAAAATAATTATTGAAGGTCTCAGTGTGTGTGTAATCCTCTTCTTATAATCAGATGCGTCTCTTCAGACATGCAAGGATGGATATAGACAAGCCGTCCTATAAATGTTTTCAGGTTTCAATGAGCAAAATAATCAGGAAAGAAGAGGTCTGTCCATTACTACAAACCACCTGGGATATGCAATGTAATAAAAGATGCCGTTTCTCTAATGAAGTCAGGAGGTTAAAGCCAGGTTTTGCCCCTAGATAGTGCATGCAATAACCTCTGCTGCAGGATTTCTGCTGAATGTGGCTGAAATTACAAGAACAATGACAGTTCTGTATTATGATGTTATCCTCTTCTTGTGACATTTACAAAAACACCATGCATTCCCTGATTCGTAGAGACCTAATGACCTTTATGTGGTGCAATACAAAATATTTATGCTATGCTACTTTCTTTACTTTGAGTATTTTTACTACAGAAATCCTTTGATTTCTGATGGAAAATTATTAGCTTCCGTTTCACATTTTGTCTATATACCAACGACAATTTCTACAAGTTTCATAGTTTTTTTTATTATTTTAGTGCATTCAGTGAACAATATAAATATATTTAGAAAATAGAAGCAAAGTAAATTTGATCCCAGCAACACACTCAGCTAGTTGCACAAACTGAAGCCACACTGATGGAAATAGTGTAGAATGAGGTCTTGCATTGTTCTGTTAAGGGAAACAAGTACCTTCTGGAAAAAAAAAAAAAAAATGCATTATCCATTATGACATGTTTAGTACCAGACTTATGGACAATAACTGATTCAACATGCAGTGATGAACCCCCTGAAATATCACAGATCAAGGCTTGTGCATCTTTTACTGTTGACTGATTTTAGTCACCAGCATTTGACATGTAGAGAATGCCATATCTGCTTTTGCCCCCCTTAAAATGTAACTCAGATTTAAATCAATGTGATCACAAAACACATCCATCTGAAATCAGCTTCTCCCTGCTCTGCTCAACACATTTCTAGATTCAGCAGTGGACTGTGTGCTGTGAAATTGTGTGATAGTAAAACACCCACCTAGTTTTATTTCAGAGGATGTCCTTTTCTCCACTACATTTATTTGGTGGCAGCTCATTATGCTGACAAACACAGTTTAAGTAACAGATTTGTTAGCATGACTAAACGTTTGACCAGACTTTTTACTGAGGAAAGAAGTTATCAGAATAAAATACTGAAGTATTGACGTCTGTTGAAATGCAGGTGGAAGAGAAGTGTCGTACACAAGGGTGTGTACCCTTATTCCCTCCATGCACTACCGGGTCCGTTCTATCCAGGTTCGAGACCCAACCAGGAAAAATCAGCAAAGTATTTACCTTGTGAAATAATGAGAAATTGTTAAGTATAAAAATCAAGATTTAATGCCAAAATGATCAGTGTACAAAGTATACAAAGTCAAATCTCATTAAAAATTAATTCAAGAAATTCAGGCCAGGAATTAGAAGGAAATGCTATCCCCACATGTTGAGACAACACCTGCAGGTGTAGCCATGCCACACATTTGCAAGTAAAGCTGCAAAACAATATCTAATTGCAATTGGCATCGCAAAATGAGTGAGTGCAACGGACGTTTTGGATGCAATATTTAGTAGGAAACTATATTTCAAGTGTCATAAATGCACATTCTGTATAGCGATAATGTAATCGGCCAGGTGGATAGACTATCTGCCCTTAATGCCCACAGCAGATATATATTTTTAAATTGGCTGAGGTGCTAAATCTCACAGAAACTGGTGGGGATGTTCTGAAATGGTAAAGAAAGAAAAGAGTAGGCAAAATTATTAGCAATCAATAGAGTCATCACAAGTTTCAACGATAGTTTTGCAATTCCATATTTTCCTCCCATCGTGCAGCCCGTGTTGCAAATCAACCTGGTAGACGAGGGAAGATCAAGGATGACAACAAGACCTTTGTAATCAGATGAAAACATGTTTGGTTTGATATATTTTAAAGAGAAGGATGTAAAACCTTAACAATGTGTAACTAGTTATAAATGTTAACAAAAGAGTAAAGCCAATTTTTTAAAACCAGTATGTACAATTTTCACCCTGTACTGGAATAAATCTGTAGGATATTATTTGTTTGTATTCATTTCTTTAATATTCAGATTTTAAGAGTTTAATTTACATCATGCAAAAAGCAACCTACTCAGTAAAAATCGACACATGGAAGTGTGACTTAAAGTGGGGGATCTAAAACCAATCATCAACCGACCATAATCTTATGCATTTCATTAATCAGCTTTATAAAAATATTCACCATTTGAATATTCGGAGGCAACCTCAGAACTCCAGAAATACCAGCGCAGTCATTACTCTGCAGCCTACTGGTTTCCATGTTGGGACATTTAATCAATCACAGAACATCCAAATTATTAATTACATAAAATACTAGGGAACCTCAAATTTCATTCATATCAGGGCTTGTCAATACATTTGTACATTTGTATTTTCTCTCTCTCTCTCTATACACAATATGTATAGCGCTTTATACATACACACACACACACAGAATTATATTCCATTTGTAAGAGCACCTTCTGAAAATTTTAAGTGACCATTTTCTCTTCTACTCATTCCCATTTCAGCCTGCTTCAGTCGCAATCGTCAGTGACCTTCATAACTCTTGCCAGTTATTGGCGTCATACAGTATCTCATGTCATAGAGGCGACGGGCCAGCTTCACACCAGCAATCACAGCAGTCCCCCCCTCCCCTCCATCACCCCACTGAGGTGAGATAAAGAGCCCAACTTAATCTGAGAGATCCAAGGAAAAGAGAGAGGAAATCTCCCTAGAAACCCAGTATGACAGCAGATGGCCTCCTGGGCTTCATCCATCTGGTGAGATAATGTTCAATCTGCAATCAGTCTGTCCCTTCTCCTGTACCGTTAGTATTTTGTTTTTTTTTTAACCATCAAGACCTGCTTCTCTTCTTGTAAACAAGACCTTAACGAGGGCTGAATCCAGACCAGAGGCAGGCAGAACACACACTCCGGTTAGGTTTAGAGTCCAGTCTCCTGTCAGGGCAGCCAAGAGACCCGCTGCCATGTCACAGAGCCTAATCAATGAGTGTTAAGCCTTTAGATGCCATTCTCTGGCCAGCCAGGAGATTATCATCTATCCCTATGTTAGGGCTGCTCTCGGCATAGCTTGCTTTAAATAGCAATATGCTGATTCTTACTGATGTCTTCCTATGTGCCCTTTCTGTAAAATGGAGCTTCAGGTAATCTGAGCTTTATTTTTTAGTACTTCCAGAGACACAGTGCATTAACTGTAAAAATCTTCCTAAAATATAACTTTTTTCACACTGCTGCAGTACAATTTTCTCACACCAGAAATTCATCTGTGTTAGACTGCAGAGAGATGGTTTCTGCTTATAATATTTTCCAGGCTGTATGTCCTCAATGAGTCCTATGGAACTTTATTAATATTAAAAACAAAATAAATAGAAACATGAGACAACCAAGAGCTCATTTAATTATATAATAATAGTCATTAAGAGGCAAAAGAAAAATATCCTGGGTGTTGCCATTCTCAAGTATTTGATGAATCTGCTACATCATTTAACAACGAATAGTTTCGAAGAGAAGAACTCCCAACTATGAAGTGAAAACAAAAACTAAGACACACCTTATCAGCTCTGACTGATCTTTAGGGTGCGACATTATTGCACCATTACAAGGATGTCATCTGAGAGGATTATATTGCACAATGAAGAACGCCTGCTCAGAACGTCAGCTGCACTTTCCTGTGATACTAACTTTCCATGATAAGATATCCAAGAATCAACCATCAGTCCACTAACCAAATTTACAGACAAAATAGTAAAGCACCCAGTCTACAAACCACCATGAATCTCAAACAGAACCTGTGTGCTACGTAGATCAGTCAGGTTCACGTCTAATCAGAGCATGTGTTTTATATTTTGGAATAGAGACCTTCTAACATAGACCAGATTTCTTTAACAGAAGTGAGGCCAACTGACCTGTACTTTAGCCCTAAACAGAAATGTAAGACTCAGATACCAACTACAGCATCATTAGCCTCAAGCTTTGACCCAAGATAAACTCTGATTGCTCATGCCGCCCCACATGAAATGCTTCCCTAAGTGAGCCAAACCACCCATAAATCAAAAAAAGCAACTCTGTGTATGTATACGATTTGATTTGCTCCGAGTTGGAACATCAGGAATGGCATAGGATGCAAACGATGCTCGGCTAAACAGTTACGTGAAAGACAAAGGACATGAAGGGATGTCTCCTGGAGGCATTAAACATTAAAATTAGCAGCACTTCACTAGGTTTGCATTTTGAATTTGCATGAGAGCTGATGGCTATATGGTGTTATTGTCTGGCATGTAGGGCATACTCTTGTCTGGACAACAAAGGATGAGGGTGCAAACACAAACCCCTAAGCCCTATTTAACCAGAAAGTTACCTGCGACCTTCCGCCACAGGTTCATACCGTCGGACACTCCGGTCACTGCCTGCAAAACTATAGCTCAACTAATAATGTTACTACTATATCCTTTGGTGCCCGTTCCAGATGTGCCATCTCCTTGCAAAGCAAACACTTTTACATATGCATCACTGGCCTATAAACTAGTCACACTTTCAGAGGAACAACCTGGGATTCTTTTAATGACAAATGGTCTGCACTTGTATAGCGCTTTATCTAGTCCGAGGACCCCAAAGTGCTTTACACTACAATCAGTCATCCACCCATTCATACACACATTCACACAGACAGTGGTGAGCTACATTGTAGCCTTAGCTGCCCTGGGACAGACTGACAGAACTAGGGCTGCCATACAATCGGTACCACCGGGCCCCCCTGACCACCATCAGCTGACAAGGTGGGTGAAATGTCTTGCCCAAGGACAAAATAACCGAGACAGATGGAGCAGGGGTTCAAACCAGCAACCCACCGGTTATGGGACGAACCCCTACCACCTCAGCCACTGCCGCCCCAAAACGAGATGGAACACAGCTTAGATATTCTTAGCCTATACGTTCTTCCTTCTTGCTGAGATTGAAGCGTAAACATGTTTAAACGCAGTGATAGGTGCACTGCAGATTTATTTTTGCATCATGTGCTGCATAAATATGAATAGGTTCAGAAGCAGAACCCTCCTCATCCTATTTAAAAAGGGATTAAAAGTACTTAACTGGAAGTTGAACTGAGCACATTTAAAAAGTCACTTCTGTTTCTTTGGCAATGTAGTGTTTGTAAATATTGGACAAATCAGCCCTCAGGTGACTAAGGAAGCATCTTCTAAAACTGAGTGATAGCAATCTTTACTATTCACCCTAAATAGGAGTCCTGATTTCCAAGGACATTTAATGTCCTCCTCCCAAAATGCTTTCAGTCATCAAATGACAGAAATTACAGCAGACTGAAAGCGTCTCCACCAAAGTGTAACCTGCCCTGTCTTAGCCTGGCTCCTAGTCCAGTTTCATGACTCGATAAGACCAACTCCTTTCAAAACCGGTTCGGTGACTGTGTAAAACTTCCAAGACGGTGACAGGACTTTAAGGTTTTATTAAACATGCACTCAAAAAAAAAAAAAACCAAAGAAAAAAACTGTGTAATCAGGGGGGAAAAAAAATGGAGATGGATGTCAAATTTTTCCAAAATTACTAAACATCAATGCTGTAAAATACACACCATAGATGAAGCTATCTTAATGTAGCGGTATTCCCAACATTTACATATTTGAGAGAAACCGCATATTTAAATGTACTTTAAAAAAAAATAATAATAAAATCATTGACTCAAAGTGAAAAGGAGCAAGAGTATACCTCAAATAGACACCTCTATCATGTATATGTGAAGTGAGCTGCTGGTTGCATAACTATGGCAATGAGCCACAGAGTCAACACTCCACGCCACAGCAGACTATAGAGACTAAATAATGTGCCGTTTCTTGTAAACCACAGTGAAAGTACACACTACCCCCAGAGAAACACACGATCCCTATTAGTGGGCAGTGTTGACTTTGACACCTCCACATCATAAGCCGCAAAACTCTAGCTGCACAGATTAGGAATAACAGGGGCATTCCGAGAGAAGGCGCAAGGATCCACTTCAAATTATGTTTTAGACATAACACTTCATCATTTGATTTTTTTTTTTAAATACACATAAAGTCGGAATAACTCAAAGAGAGGACATTCTGTAAAGATAATCTTGTAAAGCAATGGTCCTTCTCACGCACAGTCAAATCGTTTGAGGACGGAGATAATCACAGTTCAGCCTGTTCAGGTAATCTATAACAGGTGAACAGCTATGGAGGCATCTCAGCGAACCGACACACATTTACCAGTCAGGTGTTATTAGAGGCGCACTGAAGGGCAGCGCTCCCTGGATCACTCACCCCATTGCCGCGGACATAAGGTGAAACTCCTTTTTATTCGGAGGCTTGAATGACAGATGGCAAAAATAATAATGTCCAAAGTGTGGTCCTCGAAATATTAGTGGTCAGCAGAGTCCAAACCCACGGGTTGTCCGCAGCAGAAAAAAAAGTCCTCTTGCTGCTGAGAGACAAGTGAAATATGAGATCACTTCTTCGTAAACTCGATTCACCGGGTTGTCAAGCTGGCTCCCACAGAAACACGTTCAGTTCAGGAAGTTTTTTTTTTTTTTTTTTTTATCCTCTGCTGGTTTGTCGCTCTTCTTATCAAACGTGAGGCTGTAAATCCCACGAAGGAATGGCTTCCTCCTCGGTGTTCCCTCTCGCAATAGGGCGATAATGAAATAAGTTGCTGTTTGCCTGCCTGGTTTGTACGCGGAGTTTCTTCCTCCCCAGTGGGATTGTGTTTCATCTGAAGGGCAGCGACACGGAGCAGCTTCTTCCACCTGCCTCTTTTGCAAATACCACCCACTCTCTTTATCAAAACCTGCGGTATCTGCGGAGCTTGGCTGCGGTTTCACGCTGAAAGTTGTGCCCGGATTTGAGTCTGAAATCACAAAATGTTTAAGAAAACAAAGCCCAGAGCTTTTCTTCAAAACACTTACATGTTTAAGGTGAGTGCTGTGCTGAAATTCCTGGAGTTTTAACCATTTACCGTTATATACAGCTAGATGCAACACTGATTTGCATATTCTGCTCAAACTGCGCCTCTATAACCGGACTTAATGCTGACAGATGATACTCATAAAGAAGCTTTAAATAGGTTTTTAATAACTGGAGCTCGTTTAATGAAGGGCAGGTGCGCGCGCTCCCGGAACCATTATATTGAGCTCGTGTTTCAGGTGGTCGCATTGTGGAGGATATAAAACCATTAAAAACAATCATTTGTTCAGACTCAAGTTCAGCATTATTAAGTTTAAAACATAATCATTCAGAGGGTAGACCAGACATTTTGTTGGAAATAAAACTTACTTTATTTAGAATACAAAGAATGGGATTAATATTAGTGTTTTTATGGGTACCGGCACATGTAGGAGTTGGAGGGAATGAGAAGGCGGACAGGATAGCAAAGAAGGCAACACAAAACAACATTAGCTTTATAATAAATATTAGTAGGTCAGAGGCAAGAAATATAATTAAACAGAGAATCAGGAAAGAGTGGCAAAAAAGGTGGGATGAAGAAAAGAAAGGAAGATGGTTTTACAGAATCAACAAGATAGTAGGAGAAGTAAGAACAGGAAGAAGGAGTAGAAAAGAGGAAAGATTAATTACAAGATTAAGACTAGGACATACAGGACTTAATTCTACATTGTTCAAGATAAAGAAACATAATACAGGAAAATGTGATCATTGTGGAGAGGAGGAAACAATAGAACATGTAATATTGAAGTGTCAGAAATATGAACAAGAAAGAACAATTTTAAGGAGAGAATTTGTAGGTATTAAAGAAAATTTTATATTGAGAGATACTTTGCAAAGAAGTTTAGGTAGCAAACATATTCAAATTATAATTAGATTTTTCAAAAGCACTAAATTAATAAATAAAATTTGATTGTTGTAATAGTAAATAAGATTTAAAACCATGAAGAACCACACTCCATACCAGTTGGTGGCGGTAATGCACATCTTCAAGTTATTTGCCAACTGCCAAAAAACAACACAGAAGAAGAAGAAGAAGGTGGTCGCATTTCTGCGACGTTCCGATGCGGGTAGTTGCTAGAGCTAACAACAGTACGGTTGTCGTCATTTGAAGGTTTCTTCTCATTTTTTTGTGTGTAAGTAGATTTGTAGGAAATGTGTAAGTTGTTTTAATGTTTCTGATTAAACTGTACGCAGTTATATTCCGGGTTTTGTGTTCATAACTGCCAGCTTTCTATAAGCAAAATCATAATATCCGTGTTAGCAATATTAGCAACTTAGTTTGACTGGCTTTTCATATCTGCTTTAAAATATACACTTTACTTGAACCTGTATATGTGGTAGAAAAGAAACGGAGCAATGTGAACAGGGGAAACCCGAAGTGACCTTTTCAGAACTTTTCGCCTTCAATAGGACGTCCTGCACAACTCTAGAAAAACAAACAGTCGTAAGGGTAAAAAACAAAACTAAATTGAGCTTAAAGTGCTCACCAATCTTTCTAAAAGTACGTTTTCATTTAATTTTAGTGTTCAGTATTTTTTAATATCAATCTTTCACCATCCTACATCTTGATTCGGCAAAATTTGTCCACTCTGTCTTGCTGAACGTGTCCTAAAATATCAGATTTTGAGATCTCTTGTCTACAGACACCTTCAGCAGAATTTGTTCTAAACTCTGGCCAGGCTGTTGAAGAATCATCTCATTTTCTTCAGGTGAACACATTCTTCTGTTGATTTGGATTTATAGTTCTTCTAATTATAATGCAGGGATATGAAATCTATTTTCAACTTCAGTCATTTAGCAGACAAGGGAAAGTTTTGGATTGAAATTGACTGGTAGTTTGAACCGTTCATCATTTGATCCACTTTCAGTTTAAGACCCAGTTTCATCAAGCTGATGCTTCCCCCACTGTGTCTCAGTGTGGCTATGGCATTCCTTTGGTCAAACATCTAGTTTTGGTAAAGCCATGTTTGTCACATTTTCTCCAGCAACTGGAGACCTCCTTCACTGTGTAGGTGTGTCCGATCCTACTAGGATAGCCAAGCAATTTCAGGTTAACATTGGGTGTGTACACAAGAAGATTAAATGCTGAAATTGGATAAAAAGGTGCTTTCACCAAAGTTACTGCAGCCATTTTTATTTTTTACATTTTCTCCCAAGTCAGATATGTCTGTTACTTGTACAGGATATGTCACATTAAAAAAATAAAAATAAAAAATTGGTGAGCTACATTGTAGAATTTGTAAAAAATATTTTGGGATCATACTAAACTAGAAACTAATATTTGTTTGTAAATATCATTGCTGTTTTGTTTTTTTCTTTTTTCAAAATGTAACTGCCTTTTTTTTTGTGGCTTGCTAACAGAATGTCTGAGACCTCAGAAAATGTGCCGAGTTATGAGGAGCTGTTTGTTCAAAGATTTTCATCAGAGGACAGTGAATACCAGCAGTATCTGAACCGTCCAGCTGACCCACCACCCATTGTGGAGGACTGGCGGGGGCGTGGAGGGGGAAACCAGAGGGGCAGGGACAACAGGTAGTGTTGGTTTGTGTAGTAGTTTGTATTCAGTCAGCCATTCCATGGGAGGTGTTTTAAGATGCGAAATACTGCAGTAAGCAACATGAGCAATTTCTTTACTCAGATCACGCATATCTTTCAGGTACCAGGACCGTCGAGGCTATAGAGGGCGTGGCTGTGGAGAAGACAGGGGATGGCGAGGGGACCGTCGTGGGCAGCAGCAGCACTGGCATGACAGAGACAGGAGCTGGGGGCATGGCAGTGGATATCAGTCTGGGCCCAGAAGCTCCAACCAGGGATACAACATCCATCATCAGCGACCACATTATGATCGCTACTGATTGCCACAGATTTGTCAGTATTAATAGTAGTAACTGTGTTATGACTCAAGATGTGCTGCCTTGTCATAGGTGATCCAATAAGCATTGAGTGTTGTAAGAAAATACACGTATAGGCAGAAGTTTATAGTATAGTGGGCAATCTAAATTTCCAGGATAAATGTATTCATGTTACAGCTTTATTCATACCATCAAAATACAAATGCACTGACTTGCAAATTAATTTATGTTTCTGTTATGAGTTTTTCTAATAAAAAGGACTGTGACCATCCCATCAGATATATAAACTAACTGTTGCATCAGCCTCTTCACTTAAACTGACTTAAGCACAACAGCCATCAGCAATGTGTTTCCAGTCTTTTAAAATGTTTCCTCAATACATGAAATCAGTGTTTTTCTTTTAATTTAGTTGTCCTAGCTTAGTTACTTGAGTTTTTATACAATATAAGCTAAGAAAAAAAGGTTTTTTTTTTTTTTTGTTTTTTTTTTTTGGAAGGTATGCATATCTTTAGCGTGGTGTTCACAGGAGCACTTGGTAAGAACGAGGTATCAGCTGGTGTTTACTTAATATACAAAGACAAACAAGTTAAGAAAACAATGGTTCAATTCATTTTGGCTGTTTTCTCATTACTTTTACATCAAAGCTAATCTTATAGCTATTAATATGCTGTTTATTTAAATAGGAAACGTAATGCTAAAAGGTATTCAGAGTGACACCTGAGCAGATCTAAAGTGTTTTTCTCAAAGTCTCTTTTGGGAAGAATGGAGTGTCTCATATTTACGTGTAGCGATGTTAAAAGCTATGTTAAACATTTATCAAAATTAATCTTTTTATCATTCTCAATTTATTAAAAAGTCCAAAGAAATTAATTCCTTAATGGGGATCTTATTTCATAATTTAAAGGAACCACAATGATAGCAATAAAACATTAAGAATTACAATATTCACACTTGAGTTGAAACTGATTATCAAAAGTAGTATATATCAGTACATGATCACAAAGTAACCCTTCCTCACCGAAGGATCAGTTAACACTAGTCACCTAGCATCATTCTGTGGCAGGAACAGCATAGCACATTGAACAGACTTGTCTCAACGCCTCAGCTGTGAAACTCAGTTCCTCCTTTGTCCTTAAACAATAAAGTGACACAAATGAAATAATACATTTTCCAATATTCCACCAGGTAGATAGAATTAATTCATATTTCACCACCTAATAGTTCTGAACTAATTTCATTTTATCTGAAATAAAGCTTGAAACTGTCCAATCATATTCAATAAATAAGAATACTGTTAAGTTAATTTATTTCAGGAAGTCGATTCACTAAGTTAAAAACATTTAGATTAATTAGACACTGATGTTTTCAAGCCTTTATTTCTGTTGCTTATGATGATATTCTGCTTAACTAATGAAAACATGACATCTAAGGTCAGAATATTACATCAGACCAATAAAAAAGCTTTTTAATGTAGAAATCTAGGCTAAATGAAAAGTATCTATATTATCTGCTTAAAGGTTATTTTCAAAAGGTACTTTCAATCTTTTAATCAATTTACTGAGATGTACCTATACTTACAACAGAATTAAGGAAAACACAGCAATTGATTTTAAGGGAGCTTGGCTTAAAAAGTACCAGAATTGTTTTAATCTGTGCCCATGTGACAAGTATATTCTAATTTGCTGAACTTTGCAATGAATGTCAAATCAATTAATTGTCCTAAACAAGGCTGACATTCAGGAATATCTTTCTGTTTTAAGTTATTTTACTTATGCAGCACTTAAAACTCCAACAGACAATGTCTCTGGCACATTAGTAAGTAGACAAAAATGCTCTTTAGCAAGACCCAGCTCAGCTTGCTGTAGGTAGCTCATAGACCTCCACTGGTGGTGGTTTAGTTTATGTAAAAACATTGTAATTGTGGTGTATCAATGTATATGTTTGCTTAAAAATGTGGTTGGATAATATGCCTACCTGCATGTATTTACATACACTCCAATCCAAAGATATCTGATGAAACAACACGTTTTTACTCATCACTGTCATTAATGAATAGTTGTGTTTCTCCTAGAAATAGAAACTCCTGGTTATTGGTGATGTAGCATAGTGTTAGTCCTCTGATTGGTCCACAAGGTGAAACCAGTGAGTGTTGTTGGCAAAGGATGCTTTTTAAGCAGACCTATAATGCTTATTGATATGAATTATGTTTTCATAAACAAACTAACACGTTTGCTAAGAGGAACTGCAAGCAGTATCTTCCCGTGGATTAAGGCAGCCAGTCTTTCCTCTGTTTTGTTCACCAATTGGGCTGTTTATATGGGTCACTGAGGTACAATGTTTGGATTCTCAGTTATGTTTCTTAGGAATAAAAAAGATCATTTTGGATTTCTACAAGTGGTATTTACCCATCCAGGGTAATTTCTTAAAATTTTTGTTAAACTGTCTATCTATCTGATTAGCGCCGCTCAAGTTTGAGTTTGGGCCTCATGCAGAAAAACTGGTTCTGAATCTGCTCTCAGAAATTCCTTCTTAATTATTATATTCTTCTACTTTATATGTGCATCAGCTGTTTATTTTAACTTTACTGAGCATTGTCTGCCTAAAGAGTTGACCCAGAAAAGGTTTTTCTTTATCAGCCTCCACCGTCCATGTTGTGACCTTTACCCTAAGTGTACTCTCAGTAGAGAAAAACCTGCATTTACAGTTAATATTCAGAATAGTTCACATTTTGAAAAGCAATTAAAATATCGATGTGCATCATTAATACATGCATTACTGGCTGTGTCATATGTAGCTTATTGCCTAAAGATGTCGGCACTTTGGGCTTTACAGTCCATTAACAGCGGAGCTCCGTTAAGTGATAAACAGTAACTGTGAACACCCTTTGTTCTAATGCTACTGGATTTAATACGGTTTCTGTGGTTTATATTTAAAGCTCCACTGCACACAGGGTTGAGATTTCATTCGGACTATCCAATGACAAAAGAAGTGAGGGTGACGCTGTGTAGCAGTCAGTTTAGATTAAATCATCTACATAGAGTTCTGTGTCTCCAGCCCTCTTACCCAGCACAGTTGGGATTGTCCATTTGTTTTAGTCTTTGTTTTTCACTGTCAAAAACAGTGATACTGAATAACTGCCTAATTCTGAAAGTTGAGGTGTTCTTTAAAGTTATGGGATGGAGCACCTGCTTATTGCAAAACTATTTCATATGACCTTAATATAGTTCTGATTTTAAGATTAACACAAACTGATGTGTGGGCAGAGACAGGCAGTGTCTGTCAGTGAATGTGTAAAGGTTCTTCATCTTCTTCTTCTTACTATTATTATTATGTATTTTAATTGTGAAACACTGAGCTTTTGTCCTGTAATAAGTGCCACATCAATCAAATGTACTGCTTATTTGTGTTTTGTTTTGTCTTTTTATTTCTTTTTTATCTTTGTTATTGTGATTTCCTCTGTTGCCCTCTACAACTTCTGTTTAGTTTCTCTCCGTCCTCATCCTTGTCTCTTTGTAAGTGTCATGGCCTGTCAGATTTGCTGCCTGGACCAGAAATGACATGCTTTGCCGATAAGTTAATAAACAGTTGAACAGTGGAAATATCTTAATTTCCCCCCATGTATAACAAATTTGCCACAGACACACTAAGGCAACCAGTCCCACTATACTGTAAAAGATTGCCAATAGTGGCAAATAAATAAGTAAATACATGAAAAAAATATTCTCCTTTGAAAATACATGCACAAATAAAAGGCAGTTCTAAATATATTAAATCAATATTTCTTTCTTCAAACATCCGTTGAGGGGGAATTTAACTTTCTCTTTTTTTTTCAATTTTTGAAACAAACACATTGTGTTCTTAGAGGCTGCTTTTTATTTGTAATAATTAAGACATTTAGTAAAATACCAAAATTAATTTTTTTTTATCCAAACAACTTGCAGAGTAGGATAAACTGACATCCTTTGAAAAAAGTAGACCATGTACAGTAAAGACTAATCCAGACCTCAATGTGTTAATCGGGTCCCTTCGGGAGCCACAGAGTATTGACCAACCCCTTCTCATTTGTTCCACTAATCTTCTAAATAGAGTATACCAATATTTAAAATTGTGTTATTGCTGCATGAAAAAAAATCTCCAGAACAACATTTTAGGATTTATTAGAGAAAGTCAATGATATTCATTCCTCGCTGCATTTTAATTAGTAATCTGATAACAAATCATGTGGTTTAGAGACTAGGAGGAAAAACAATAGAGAGAGCTGATGGGAGTACTCCCTCAGTCTCATCTGCTGGGTTGTCAGGCTTCATTTGGCCTGTTTGGGACAATACAATGTGACAGCAATGGAGACAGTGTGCTGGGGGCCATGTCCTTGGTGATGAACTCATTCAGCACAATCACTACTCTGCTCTCTCCCCTTCTTAGCTCACACAGAAATACATGTGTGCACACAATGCACTCCGGCCTCCCCTCTATTACACACAAACAAGCGGGCCCTGCATCCCCCCGGCCCCTGCAGCACTTTGCGACCTACATCTGGTGTTGGAGAGTGCAGGGACTAAGATCGGCCCGGGTCAGCCAGCCCCCAGCAGACAGTACATAGTATTCGTGTTGCATGTAAGTCTGAATGGTGGACCGACGCTTGCTTTTTCTTATTGAAATACACGGTTTCCAGCTTTGCAGAGAACATGTATGTCTTTACACAGTTGTATCTCATGAGCTCATATGAGCAAATGGTAACCAGCCACCCGAATGCATTTCATTTAGGAATTAGGTATGTGCTTTTAAAAAATTGCTGCTGTTAGATTAGATTTGACAGCATCATGTCTTCTGTTCATCCAGCTGCACACCCTATAAGTTAATCATGCATCTGCTCAGGTCATGCATGTAAAGATAGTGGACTATGCTGCTGACTGGATCTTGTTAGTCTGATTATGTCTGGTGGTACCTTTACTGGAACATGCAATAGGGCATTGGGAAACGCTGCAGCTAAAAAGTCTATTTAAGAAAATTTCTTCCATTTCTTTTTTTTAAACGTCAGCTATTTTCACTTTTTGCTAAATATTTTGACACAATTCTGTCGAACTTCATTTCACCTTGAGCAATTATTTATAGTATATGAAAGAAAAACTGGAAATACACTAAAAAATTGTGTCACCGAAGGACTGCTTCAGATGCAGGAAAAGGTCACAGCTACATATAGATCTCCAGTCATGTTGGAGACACGCCTTGCTCTTTTCTAACAAGTTGACACAGTATGCTAAATGTTTAATAAAGTGTCTGTGACATGATTTGAGAATAATATAACTTGGGTATCAGGTATCTTCTGCTTCTGTAAAAAACAAATAAAGCAATGTCTGACTGAAAAGTAAATCTAAAGAAAAAAAATCAAGATTGGTAGGATTCTTAGTTTTTCCTTTTTTACTTTACAGACTTTTTAGATGCATGGAAAAAAATGAGTCAAACTTAATTTTCTCAGTCTGCATTGTTTTACTTTCTAGTTGTTAGCTATATTATAACAAGTGAACAAATCAGTGAATTCAACAAGGGTCTAAATCCATGAAATGATTATTTTTGTCAAGGTATTTTTTACATTCTGCTGGTGAACTTGATGACATGCTGAAGAAGTAATTCAGACCTTTGAATTAGGTGAGTTGGAAGCATTCAATACAGGACTGAGACACTCTGGTCTGAACAGTTTTAAACCAAAAGAGCTTCTAATCTAGTTTAATTTGTGGACAAAACAACAGTTTTAACCCATCTCCTGTTTATTCAGGGGCTTGCAGGGGTTATTGATGCTCACCATGCAATCCTGTCTACATGGTGTTTAATTAGCCAACTGCTTAATATCATCAAGATAGAAATTGCATAACCTCCACCAGCTGGACAAAAGGAATATGCACACGTTTTTTTCTGCAGGTTAGTGTTGTTCAGAAGCAGTCGACACACACACACACATCCAGAGCTGGGTGTCACTCCAGAACATTCTGTATAAATGCCTTGTTAATGACTTACAGATATGGAGGATGTGTCGTAGCACACTGCACAGAATACCGAAATAAATGTAGGTGTGAATATGAATTATACTAGCAGCTGAAAGACAAGCTGCAAAAATTAAGGTTAATTCTAGCATGAAATATGCAATGCAGATTTCAGAGGCACCTAAAAGATGGAATGGCTTCAAATGATTTCAGACTGAGCAAAACGGAACATTTTTCAAAGAGAAAAGGCATTGGACAGGCAGACATGTGAGAATTCACATAAAAACTGTGCAAATGTTTCTAGCTAGAGTTTGTTTGAATGTCTTTAAACTACATGTGAATATGTTGCATGAAACCTGTTTGTGTTGTTATATGAGCAGGGGTTATATACTATAAATTAGCATACATAAAGCTACTTAATTACAGATTTTGAAACAAGCCAGGTGGAAACTTTGTAACACAACTTTTGTTGGCTGTTGAGAAGCATCTTGTGTAAAGTAAATGTTAATCTGTTGTATTTAAATTTTTTTCTGGTATTAAGATAAAAAAAAAATAGAAACATAGTCCCCTCTCATGTCTTCTTCCGGTCCAATAAAATTGCTATTTACAGTGACACGTTGTCCCTTTACAACCAGAAACCTTAACATATTTTAATGATTATCATAAAGTGGAACGAAAATACTCCATGCGTTTTAAATAAAAATCTGAAAAGTGTGGCATGCACTTGTATTCAGCTCCACTGAGCTAGCTCTGTGTCTCTGAGAGCTTTGCAGATTCAGAAACTGAAAATGGTGCTTATAGCTCAATGTCACTCAAGTTACAAAGTGGCAAAACCACCAATTTACTAGTCTTACCATAGATTCTTAGCAGGCATTAGATTGGGACTTTAACTATGCCATTTCTGTCACAGGAACATGCCTTGATTTAAATCTCTCAATTTTTGCTCTTTCTGTATGTTTACGGCTGTTGTCCTGCTGAAAGGTTAACATCTGTCCTAATCTCAACTCTTTTGCAGCTTTTAACAGATTTTTTTCATTAGAGAAAGAAAAAAGAACCAAGAACAGAGCCCGATGGGAACTATCAAGCCTGAACCACTTGGTAAACATTTGATTTAATGTTCCTACAAGCTATATTGTTTTACCTTCATGCACCTGTGATAGAGACAATCTGGCTTACTCAGTAAGATTACTTTTCTCACTGTCTGTATTCAGCTCTGAATTCCAAGGAGAGAAACCACCAAACAGCAATCAGAGAGAGAGAGGTGATAAAACCAGAAACAGATACTATCTTTGGTAGTGAGAAAGTAAAGGTACATTTTTCTGTATGAGAAAACTACTGTCTCTTGTAATTAAAGCTCTTGTGGACAGATTCAGAGTTTGTTTGATGAAGCTATGCATTGCTGGACAGGCCAGGCCATGCAAAACTTTATACACAAATACAATATTTAAGTATTTAAACCAGTTTCCCAGGATACATAATTAAGTTTAGTGAAAAATATGAAAAGATTACCCCATCTATCTTCCTATCAACTCTGACCAGCTTATCTGCCTAGATAGAATATAACCACAGTCACAGTTACACATTATCACACAGCAAAGTCCTATGAAGTGCTTTTGATGATGTAGTCCTGCTTCATTGTGATAAACATCCCACTTCTGCACAGTCATGTGTCAAATATTGTCAAAAACTAACAGGAGAGGCAGAAATCGCCTTCCCGGCCGTTGGTGTTCAAGCCGAAGGCTCAAACTGTAAAAGACAGCTCATTCTGCTGTCATACACCCACCCACACAGTAGCAGACACAAACACCACCACACACATTAAAGCACCACAGATCCCTCTCATGGATTTCTAAGATAACTTCAGGAAAATCACCTGACTCGGTTTATATACTGTTCAAGCTTTTCATTTACCCTCTGCTCAACGGAAATTTAGTGTAATGGAAAATTATTTCAAAGTGCTCTGATATTCCCTTCACCTCTCTCATTTGTTTCTGTGTTGTATCACTCACAGGTGACCTTCCATCTACCTCTCACCTCTGACCTCTGTGTTTGATTAGTGTTCTGTTTTTATTAGCAGATGGACTCTAAATTCAAATGCTGGAGAGTTTTATGGTTAACACTTCCTGAAGTGTATATTTCAAGGGAAGGTAGATGGGTGCCCTCATAAATAACTTTGTTAACTCTGACCCGGGGAGGGTCTAGGGGCCATATTTCTAAAACTCTTTGCAGTTGAGATAACACTGTCATGTTCTGGTATAAATACTGTGTGTAAATGTTGATCGGGGCTCTGTTTCACTGACTAACCTCAGTGTCAGGGTCTTCAAACGCTGAATGCCTTTGAATAAAACTTATAAGACAAAGTCCGGATTTTCTCTTCTTGTGAGTCAACTTCTCTCCACTTTGATAAGAAATTCCACAACAATTTTAGCGTCACGAACAGGATCTAACGTGCCAGAGGAGACCGCAGGAGGGGACACGGACGCCTGGCCAGCCTGGAGACGTTGTCCTCAGTCCACTTCCATTTTACGGAGGGGAGTCCTCATGTCCGCCTGCGGCTTCTGGCTGATTAGATCCGAACAATTTGTCTTCAAATATATCTGGGTGAGAAGTTGCTCTGTATGATATAATGTATATTATTATTTTTATTACACATTAACCATCATCTCCTAACTAATTAATTAGGTTCCAGAGTTGCGAGAGGGAGGACATCAGCTGAGGGCCCGGTTACCCTGCAAAAGGAATTGCAGGGAGGTTCTTATTGGTAACAATAAGATAAAGCAAAACACAGGGTTTTGCGGGTGGTTTTTAGCAATTTTCTACACCTCATAAAGGAGAAAAGCCAGTGGGCAGACGTGCCGCTGAACAGGTAAAAAAAAATGGTTCCGGAACCTTGAGGCATCAGGGGTGTCTCCTCCTCCAGACTCTGATTTATAAAATAATGAAAGGAAAAAGTGGGGATGATTGTGTTAAATGTGCTTTAATTTGGAAGATAAGTTTGGTTTTTCACAGCGTGGAAGTTTGAGTGTAAATAAGTTAAATAGTTTAAAAAGTTTCAAGTAAAACAGTTGATGGAAAAATAAATAAAAAACAAGAAAAGATTAAAAAGCACAGAGTGCATCAATTAAGGGGTTAAAGAGTTAAAACTTTCCTGAAGGAAGTTTTGTTTGTCTTAAATATTGCGATCAGTCGGAAAAGAAGGTAAAATTGAAAAGGGACATTAGAGATGCGAAAAGAAAGTTGTTTTAGAAAGGAGTATAGTTCATGTTGTGGAAGGAAGTGACAGGCAGGGGGACAACTGACTGACTGACTGATAATATGTATTTGTACAAAATCTGAACCTATACTAAACTTTTCTTTTGCCTCTCTCACACACAAATACACACATATATGGGATTTAAGTTCAACATCTGCGTTTTTGAGTCTGGACCTTAGAAACCTGCCCTTCTCCATGGCTACTCCGCCAGAGACGCTTCTCCAGCACGGCCTGAAAGAGAGAGATCTGCCTTCCTGCATGTTGAAAATCGCAGTGTGACTTTCTACAAAAAAAAAAAAAAAACTCAGAAGAAGTCTGGACCCACTGAGATGGACAAAGATCCATGCTGTTTGCAAGAGCCAGAAGAGTGATACACTGGATTTATATTGAAAGCACATCTTATGCGGGCAGAAGAGAAACCGGAGCAAAGTTTCTTCTTTCTCCCTCCTGGAGAAGTTAAAGTGGACAAAGAATGATTGAATGTCTCACCAACAGACCTGGGAAGGGCCTGGTTGTTTTTTGGACTGATAGAGGACTGTGTGCCATGATAGTCTGACTCTGGAGCGATTAAGAAACTGATGGGGGTAACGTACAAACACACACACATTTGCATAAATCTTTTCCTATTTTCTGCAATGAAGAACGCTTATTAACCGCTGCTCATGTGACACGCTTGCTTGACGTTGACAGATATAGCGGGTTAAAATATTATTTTAGGGTTAGAAAAGTATCTTTAAAAGGGTGATAACTTAACTCATTTGATACTTTCCAGTTAATTCTTTCAGAGAAACAAGTTCTCTTTCGTCGTGGAATATTCAGGATCAATTATTATAGTTATTAAAAGTTATGAAAATGCAGAGGAAGTTACAACATCTCCAAAACTCAGCAGTAACCAAGTGTTTCTATGTTATTCTCAGGACAGATCTCATGAAGGAGCATTTTTAAAACCAAGCGCATGCGTAAAACCTGATGGGTTTCTCCTTCAGATATTATTTTCTGTTGTCAGAGTTTGTATCCCATAAATCTAATGGGTAGAGACCTCATTAAAACAGGCTTAGTTCTACTGCAGATGGTCTTCATACAGTTTCTGACACAGTATTTACAGTTTGGTGCAGTTCTTGTCCACAAGTGTTAACTGACGCTTATGGAAAGTACAAATTCATTGTTTTTCACAGCAGCTGCTGGGAAGAGGTTATATTAGGTTTTTTTCTTCCCTCTTCTGATTCATGCAGCGTGTTGATTTACACTGTACCTTATATCAGGTCCTGACAAAAAACTATGAAAGGTTTGGTTCTGCAGTTTCTTTTTTCTCCCTTTGGAGAAGGAAAGGACACCTGATCAGTTCTGTGCTGCACAGAAATATTAAAACACTTGTTGTTTTCTAAGATATCACCAGCTAAAAACTTTTAAAACTTTTGAGAGTAATTGGTTTTGTTAAACACATTTTCCTTGGTAAAACAAACCTTTAAAATGAGTATGAAAAAAATTGGGTTATTTATAAAGAATCTGATTGGACAGTGGTACCACACAAAAATTAAACTAATCTCATGCTTCCTAAAAGACTCTGCATGAAAAGGCCTTCAGAACCGTGGAGTTATTTTCCACCACAGTATCAAGTTTTTAAGGATGCTTTTTCTTTATTTTAAAACAGATCTGGGTTTTGTTTTTGGCTTTTTAGCATAATGTTTGTCTGAAGCTTCTTATGAACTGGGTTAGAAGCAAATATGATCTGAGGTAAATTAGGAGCTGTGAACTAATAATTTTAAATCTGATTATTGTCCAAGCAGAAACAATATATTTAGCCAATCCTTCAATCTCTGCAGAAAGTTAACACCATTGTTCAATGCAGTAGTACTCAACTTGTGGTTCCTGGACTCCTGAAGCCTGTAAGCCATAGATTTTGGGTCCATGAAATTATAATACTTAATTAAAGGTAGACTGATTACCTATTAAAATAGATCTAAGTCAATGATGAGTTCCAGTCATTTTGGTGACTTTGAAATGCAATAATACTCAAAAATTCTACTTTGGGGAACACAGATTGGGGTTGAAGAGTTTAGTTTTGGAACCAAGGTTAGGATTTTTATAACAGAATCAAGACAAGTAAAATTCTTTATTTTAGGAAAATAAAAGAAATAAATGCTCTCTTAACAGTAAGAGGATGGTCGGCTCAAACTCAAGTCTCCTTGTTTGATTTCTTAGGGTTTAAAGATTAAAAGAATACATGGGAGTACAAAGGTACACAAGGTGATTTCAGATTACTAAGAGATAAAATATTGAAACATTTATCAGCATTTGGATTGTAAAAGAGGGGTTCTAGTAATAAGTTTTCCCCAACTCTCAAAATTTAAATAGCCAAATTAAAGAAAATGATGTTTGTTCTTCTTTAAACACTATGTGGGAAAAAGTCCAGTTTGGAGACAAGCTTCTTATCTTAATTTCTGATTAAGTCAAACACTGCAGTTTAGTTTAGTTTGGGTATAACATAAAAATGTCAACGCTGACTTTTCTAATTTCCCCTCGGGGATCAATAAAGTATCTTTGAATTTGAATTGAATTAAATAAAAAATACTTCTTTGCATTTAACTTGAAATTCTGCAATGCAGCTGCGATCAAATTGAGCCAAACAAAAAGAGAATTGTAACAATAACTCTCAGGATTGTAGTTATTATTACAGAGTTACAGTACAAAGAATTAGCAAAAGGTTTCAGCATCAGTAAATTTGGATTCATATAAGAGAAAACTGTTGCTGTGCTTCTAAATACTTTGAGATCTCTTTGGACTATGTGCACTCATTTTTAAAAAGGATCCTGACGATTGTCATAACAAAATTGATCAATTATAGCATTAAAAGATATGGCTGAGAAAACATATTCTGAAAAGAGATTGTTAAAAATTTCTTTGAATTCTTGAAGCTTCAAATTTGGCCATTTGTCTGTCTTTGATGTTTTGTCTTTGTTTTGTTGGAATTAATGTTTGTTTATATGTTGCATGACAATAATTCATGTTTAGAATAATGTTTCTAAATCCCAGATTGATTAAAACTTTGAGTTTTCAGGAGAGTTAAGAAGCAGCTTGTTTCTGAGGTAGGTGCATGTTAATAGTTTTGCAGTTTAAGTTACACTAAGATGGGATGGAATGAAGAAACTGTGGGTCCGCCCATAGGCTGCCAATCAGAGGTTAGTTCTGCCTGACTCCGCCCACCTACCAGGTTGGTTCATGCCTTTGTTGTCATGGTAACGCTCAGCACCTCCCTTCCTGAGTTTTAACACTGTTTAAGAGACAATAGAGTCAAAATGCTTGTAGTGATTGTTGCCTTAAAAACATGTTTTTTTTTGTATAATAATTAAGGATGTAGCATGACTTTTAGATTTAAGTGTTTTATTACTAAAAGGTTAATGAAATAGTTTAAACTAGTTTGAAGAATTAGTTTTGCAAGCAGAATCATTGGTGATTTATTAGATTGAAAGTTTCCCTGGTGCCATTAAGCTAGCTGACAGTTCAAGATATGTCAAAAGTAAGGAATATATTTTTGATAAAGAATCAGAGTCATGCCTTTATACTTGGTGGGAATTATTTATTTGATTCAATTTGTAGGGTTCATTCATCCAAATTACATTGGATGTCCATTAATCTAATACTCATCTTTGTACAAGACAAATTAGGATGATGTGTGACTAATTTCTAAGTGAGACATTGATGAACTGAATGACAGTTAAACTGAATTGCAGTTAAAAACATCTGGATTTTCTTTATGTTGCTTTCGTTAAATTCATAGTGACACATAGTTATGTCAGAATTCATTTCTTTGGTTCTATGTAATGTGATCTTGGTTACTAAAACATTTTTGTACAAACTTTTTGCTGGATTGTCGCATGGGTTGGACCCTGCGCCAGAAGAGGGGAATGTCAGAATAAAGTAACATGGGGTTCCAAAAGTTTTAGCACTCATGGGAAAAAGGGTAGCTCAGACCTCCAGTGAGGACTTAGTGACAATGCGAGAGAGACGTTGTACTTTGATTATATAAATGGTGCATAGCTCCCTAAGACCACATTCTGAAAACCTCTCTGAAATTATGGTGTTGATTCTTTTGTGAAATTTTATATCTCCACAGATTAGACCATTTTTGAAATTCTTTTTGGGTTTTCTGAAACTATGAAATGCTGTAATCAGACCTTCCTCAAACATCATGTCACATTTTTGATATTCAGAATATTTAGCTGATGGTTACTGCTAGTATATCAGGTGAAGTCAGAAGATCAATTCTTTGAATTTTGTTGGATGTTTTGATGGAGTTCATGTAGTTAAGCACTTAGGTTTGAGAATGGGACTTTGAATTGAAAATTAGCCAAGTGTTGTGAAGGCTCTACCTATTGTTCTCACTTATATGAGATTGAGACAAAGGACACAGGCAAATCTCAGTCCTTTTGAAGTGCTGTGTAGCAGGTCTCCTATTTTGGACATGGGAATATTGCCAAGATAATTTTCTTCCACATCTTTGTGTGAAGATAGGATGTTGTTTTACTGTCAAAACCTGTCCACTGTGTTTTCTCAAGTTTCACAGACGGTGAAGGCTGCATTACCAGAAACAGCCACTTCCACCCTCCAGTCCTTTATTCCTGGCAACTGGATTCTGGTCAGAGAATCTAGGAGAAAACACAGGAAGTCCAGGCGCTGGAATGGCCCATATCAGATCCTACTAGACACCCAGGAAAGCTGCAGGAAAGCTCCAGCTCCTCCAGCTTCATCTGGCTTCCAGGACGCAAGTCATCTTCCAACTGGATCATCCACAGCCTGAAAGGTGTGAGGACAGCGGACCACCACAAGATAAAGAACTGTAAGCTGATCACTGGCGAGTGATTGAACAGGTGGTTGAAGAACACTGTTCTTACAAGGGCACAATAATCCCTTGGACAGTGCAACGTTATTTCAGAATCTACTTAAGGCCATCGCATTGCCTGAAAGTTAGAAATCATAAGTTGGACTATGGAAGCCTGACTTCCAGCAGGTTAGAGTTCCTGTTTCTAAATATATTTCTAGAGGAGCTTCCTACGACCGCCCACCTGTACCAGACTGGTAACAGGGCAGCTTGAAGCGCAGAAGCCACTCAGGAGAGGCAGCAGGATTTTTTTTAATTATTATTAATTTTTTTTAAGTTGTTTATAATTTGTTTTCTTTGAGAAAAAACTGTTTGCTTTCAGTACCAGAAGAAAGGACATTCCACTTCAAGGTCACGATGCAGTTAAATGGAAGATGGTCTGTTCTGATGCTAATGATTGGTATTTCAAGTATTTTTATAACTCTTGTGTTCATTTGGGAAAAGGTACAGCAAAGACAATGTAAGGCTAATTTGAGGAATTGTGCTAATAATACTCATCAGCGGATTCGAAGAGAGATCCATCACTTTTCTGACTACTATGATCATGCTGATAATGTCTGGTGGCAACTGATGCATCAAACTGTGAGGAAGATAAGAAATGATAGTTGCTATGTTTGTTGTTTGATTCCACATGCTATTAATGATCAACCATTTTTGGTACCAGTTCCTATTGATACTGCTTATACTCTAGCTACTTTCTTTCCAGATAACCAGTTGGTGGAGGTCATTTTTCCTTGGGTGAGGAATTATGCTGTACGGAAAAGCAGAAATGTTGGTAAATTTTCTAGTGAGACTAATTTAACGTGTGCGTCTACAGGAACTCTTTATAGATTTCGGGGTAATAGAAATCCAATTAAAGATCCAGATATTTGTATTGCTCAGGAGGAAAGCACACCTTATTTCCTTGGAAAGACGGAGGGTTGTAAAACTATTATACCAGTTTCATGTGCCTTGATCCACAGTAATACATCTAGACCTTGTCCTGTCAGAACTGATCCGTATACTATTTCAGAATCTTTGGCTCCAGATCCTTTTGTGTTAACTCTTAACCTTACCGAATGGAAGTCAATTGTATGGCATGGCAGGTAAATTAACCAGGGTTCTTGTTACTTTTCCTAGTAGAGATGGGTTCTCGTGTCCTAAGAACATGGTTTGGATGTGTGGAAACAGATCATATCTGTATCTGCCTGCTAATTGGTCTGGAGTATGTTATCTGGCTCATTTACTACCTACAGTCACGACTTATGATTCACTCAGCCCATTATTAGAGAGGAAGACAATGCTCAAACGGCAAAAGAGAGCTAGGATCCCACATTGGAAAGGGATTTTGGGTACAATTTTTCCTAATTATGGTGCTGCTAACGCCGCCCATAGGATTAATGAGTTGTCAGTTGAGTTAGAAAATCTTACTGCTTTATCTGAGGAAGGTTTCACTGTTCTGACCACGGAGCAGCAGGCTATAAGAACTATGAGTTTGCAAAATAGAATGGCTTTGGATTATCTGTTAGCTGAGAGGGGTGGTGTTTGTCATTTAATTGGGGAACAATGTTGCACTTTTATTCCCGATGTGTCTAAGAACATGACAAGTATCCATGATAAGTTTGAGGACTTGCTGACGACCCAACAGAAGGAGAATATGAGTTCCTCTTGGACTCCTTGGTCTTGGTTCTTTACTGGTGGATGGACATCTTGGTTAGTAAAGATTGGAGTGATTCTTTTATGTTTCTTTTTGATTTTGGTGTTTCTTTCATGTTGTGTTATTCCAATGGTTAGGGGAATGGTGATGAGACTGGTACGTTTTTCTGTGTTGCCTGTTGATAAGGATGTGAACTTAATTTCTGTTTGTCATGATTGTGATGATTCTGCATTTGCGGTGGCAGATGGTATGGATACCGATGGATTTTATGTTGCTTGAGATGCTTTAATGATGTGCTAACTCTAAAGTGTTTGGGGAGTTATTACTGATGTTCAGCATTTTAGTGGTATATATAGAGATTTGGAGTTTTTTTTTAAGTGTTGTTATCCTTATTGTTTTAGCTTTGTTTTGGTTGTAATTTGAGAACAGTAGATCTTAGGGGAAGCCATGAAATAACACATGTATTTGTTATATATTCTTTTCATTTATTAGTTTTACTTTGATTATGAGCTTGGGTGCTGGTTTTGTAGAATTTTCTTTTAGTTTTGTGATTATCTTGTAATCAGAAGAAAGGAGTGTAATGGAAAATTATTTCAAAGTGCTCTGATATTCCCTTCACCTCTCTCATTTGTTTCTGTGTTGTATCACTCACAGGTGACCTTCCATCTACCTCTCACCTCTGACCTCTGTGTTTGATTAGTGTTCTGTTTTTATTAGCAGATGGACTCTAAATTCAAATGCTGGAGAGTTTTATGGTTAACACTTCCTGAAGTGTATATTTCAAGGGAAGGTAGATGGGTGCCCTCATAAATAACTTTGTTAACTCTGACCCGGGGAGGGTCTAGGGGCCATATTTCTAAAACTCTTTGCAGTTGAGATAACACTGTCATGTTCTGGTATAAATACTGTGTGTAAATGTTGATCGGGGCTCTGTTTCACTGACTAACCTCAGTGTCAGGGTCTTCAAACGCTGAATGCCTTTGAATAAAACTTATAAGACAAAGTCCGGATTTTCTCTTCTTGTGAGTCAACTTCTCTCCACTTTGATAAGAAATTCCACAACATTAGTCTCCTCAGTTCTTTTAAACATCATATGGAGTTTTATTTCAACACATTCCAGGTCTTCTAACACAGCACAGGTGAGGGTTGAGGCTTGAATGTGTGTGCTACGTTTATTTAACTGTTTTACATTGTGGGTGGCATAAAAACAAAACTAGAAAATTCCTGTTTTAAGCTGATTTTTCAGAATCTTTCTTCTATAAAAGGCTCTCTAAGTGGGCAGTCAACGGGAGAAAGTCTCAGGTCCTGGTGACTCACCTGACAGCCTTCGTGGATCTGTCTCCTCATCAAAGCCCACTCACAGCTGTCTGAAAGGCCCTACTTGTCTCCACAGCCTGTCTCGCATAATGTATGTACACCTTATGCAATGCAAGAGCACTTGAGCCTTGAAATGTAGAGACTGCAGGTTTCAGCAGACGGCACCACAGAAGCAGAAAACCCTCCAGGGTACTGCTGGGAACGTCAAAGCAGGATTTGGGTAAGCAAAACTGAGGTTTAGGTCGTGTTTTACTGCAAATTTGCTAAGTCTTCATGACAAATTCCTTAAAAATCGTAAAAAGTAAAAACTGATCAGATACACCAGCCAAGAAAAGTGTTTCTGGAGAATCTATATTTCCCCTTATTCTTGCTGAATACTTGTAAACTGAAAGATATTTCTGAATTTATTCCTAGAAAATCTAAAATAATTTCCATCAAGGGTTTGTTTCATCCCCTCATCCACACTACTGTTAAATAATTTCAGCTGTTTTAAATGTTTAGGAGATAGCATTACCTGGTGGCAGAAATGAAGAATGCGCATATGAGATACTGACTGGAAAGAATCAGTCTGTTTGGTCTCAGCACATTTTATTGCTAAAAAATAAACTAATTCCTGTTTGATTTACCCATGAATGTCTCAGAACATTTTTTTTTCCTGTATTACATTTTAGTGAAGTGCTAAGTAAACATTGAGTAATAAGTTACAGAATGAACTACTGGCAAATTTAAGCATAGGGAGCCTTTGTACAACACAGAGAAAAAGTACTTGAAGACACGTGTTTTATAAAGTACAACAGTGCACATTAAAAATATGCAACAGCACAAACAGACAGTGAGTTGGCCTCGATGAAGGTTGTGTTGCTGTCTTGGTTTTATCTGTGCAACTTCTGCAGCTCAGTAACACGGACAGAACATCCGTATTCAGACAACTATTCAGACAACTTACAACAAAAAAACAAGTTCTTAGGCCAAAGAAGAAAAAAACATTTTTGTTGCAGAGTTGCACATTTATGTATGTAGAGATTCTCTCTCTCACACACACACACACACACACACACACCAGGGGATCCCGAAGCACTGCATTCATTCATAGCAGTCCAGTCTTCCCAGTAGTCTGAGGTCTCCCCGGTTCTTTGTACCTGCATGACAACATGTAAAGTTCATATGTAGTAGATGATCTCGGGTATCTGCCCGTCCTCTACCGACGTGCCGTTGTTGTTTCCAGGAGAGCTAAAAAACAGAAATGTAATTTTGGTCCCAGTTGTTGATTCCTGGGTCACTTTCTTCAACCCTTTAGTGCCGTAATGCGAGTCTGGACCCTGAGTGATAAAAATAGTCTGGGTTAGTTCAGGTCTTAAAGGGGATTTTGTTGGGATGAAAGCTTAGACTAACCTTTAAGGTGGCACATGCAGTGTAGCTGATGTTGGGCAGGATCTCCACAGGCTCTTTAAACATCACCCGGAAAGTGTTTCCTGAGCCGTCGCAGCTGAAACCGGTGTCGTTCTGGCCCCGCGTGATGCGTTTGTCGCTCTCCAAGATCTGAAAACAGAAAAGTTTTGACTTGTAATCAGAAACGTATGTTTTGTCTGCATATTGAAATGAACATTAAAGGAGTAATGCGTGTGTGATATGGTCAGACTGAAGACTGCACATCTGTAGATTTTGTACCCTGCAGAGCTTGTGGGCCTGTTTCACTTAACTCACTGGGGTGTAATTTTGGAGCACTAATTTCCAACAACAGCCACCTTTAGGTGCTTTACAACTATACCCACAAATGTATCTAAATGCTGCAATCTGTCAACTGTAGTGCAGAGAAACACCGTTGCACACACAATCTCAGGGATTTATTAGAAATGTTCTCCATCTCATCTGAGACTGGCTTGTGGGGCGACAGCATAAAGAGGAAGCCCAGACCACCTTCTCTCAAACGACTATCTCAATCTCGTCTCAGGAGGCTGAGGGTTACCTAGACGGAATCTCTCCAGTGAGTTCCTAGTTTACCCCCAAGTCTCCTCAGAGATATGTCTGCCTTGTTATCAAATCATCTTTTAGTATCCAAAACAAAATTTCAGCTTGCAGAACCAGATCTATCCAAAGAGCTTTCATTTTCTCTGTATTGTACCTATTTTTGAAGATGTTATAGTGGTGGTTTGGTATGTGAGGAGGATACTAGACTGGTGAGGTTGTCCTGACAAGAGAGCAGAAATCATGGTCCTATTAATTAAGGCAAGTTGGCCAAATCCTGAAGCAGCAGAGCAGCCCCAGACCATACCACTACCACTCCCGTGTCTGACTACAGACATGATGTTCTTTTGCTGAAAGGTAGTTTTAGTTTTACACCAAATGTAACAGGATACACACCTTCTACAAAGTAGTTTTTTCTCATCAGTCCACAGAATACTTTCATAGATGTCTTGGAGACCATAAAGATGTTTTTTGGGGAAATGTGCCATTGTGTTTCTTTTTTTTTTTTAAATCAGCAGTGGTTTCGGCCTTAAGACTCCCCCGTGGATCTTGTTATTGTCCAATGTTTTTCAACACTGATCTTAACTGAGGCAAGTGAGGGCTGCAACGTTTTGCACAAATGTTCTTTTTGGTTTTTTGTGGCCTCCTGGATGAGTACTGGACACTGTTGAAAAGATTTTGGTAGGCCGGCCACTTCTGGGAAAGGTTCACTGCCGTTCCAACGTTTTCTCTCCAAATGTAGATAAAGCCACTCAAGGTGGTTCTCTGATGAAATTCAATACGTTTGTTCCTCATCTGTTCTTGAATTTCTTTGCACTGGGCTGAGATGTATTGCCTTTGTGATATTCTGGCCTACTTCATCCTGTCGGATAGGTTCTATTTAGGCCATTTCTTGATTCTACGGGTCTACAAGTGTCACAAAAAACTGAACAGTTGTGTAAAGAGGAGATACTTTTTCACAGCAGTACCTGAGAGTTATCAGCATACTGATGTGGTAAAATGACCCAGCAGAGGCTGGACTTTTTTAAAAGGTCAATCTGTTTGGAATATGCAGCAGGTTAATGATTGGCTTTTACAAGTAGATAGTTTAATCGGTTCTCATCTTTGCTTCTTTACTTGGTTAAGCTGCCTTTCATTAAAAGTTAAAAACTAGTAAACATGGTAAAGATTGCTAATGAAATCACACGTACCAAAACACCAGAGTTGTCTGAAGCATTTAAAAAAAATTGACACATCTAGGCCTGAAAACAGTTCTTCTGGTTGCCCTCTTGCTCCTACCCTAAACCGGGTCCAACAGGATGAAAAACTACTTCATACCTCCCTCAAGCCATAATTTAGCTAAATCCATCTGCTGTCTATGCTTTGATCTGCAGGCCTTAATGCAACAGGTTCAAGAGGGAAACCCAGACATCTCTCCCAAGTTTTTTCAAGGCAACAGCCCACAGTCAACAAGAAAGGATTCAAGCTCCCTTCAAAGTGGGTCGTCCTTAGGCATCCTGATCAGAGGATGCGAGAGGAGCAGACGCTCTACTCTGAGCTCTCCCCAGAGGGCAGCGGTCCTATAGGGCTCGCCCTGGCAACCCAAAACGTTTACCTAATTCCTGCTCCATCCTTTCATCACTCATTTACAAGACACAAAGACCATTAAACTCCTCTGCAGGAGCAAAGACTCACCACTGACCCAGAGGAAGCAGACCACCTTCTCCCAGGTGAAATGATGATATTGTTGCATTTTGTGTTTATATGTTTAGTGTTTTTTATGCTAAGTTTGTGGCTGTTTGTCTTTCTGCAATGATTTCATGCAGGAACAAATGTCAAAGGCCTTACCTGTATGTTGACCTGATAGTCAGTGGGTCCATGTATCGAACCATATAAGCCAAAACCCACGATGGATATTCTTCTGTTTACATTAAATCTACAAACGGAGAAAGATGAATAGAAGAACAGTTATAAAAATGAACCATGATTCAGTTGTTATTTCCCCCGGTGTTGTCTCAACAAACGTAACCTGACCTGATTCTGTCGCTGGTGCCGCTGTACCCCCACCGACTCTCAACCTGCTGGAATCTATTAATGCTACACTCCTCCCCCCTGAGGCAGCAGCGAGGCCTGTCAATGTAGTCGACCCGTGGTTTGGGGTTTACTGTAAAGTGTAAAAACAGATTTACCACCTCCCGATCGAACAATATTCCAGACTGGGCAGGCCCTGTTGCACAAGAAAAAATATCAAACTGGTTTCTGTGGTTGGAGCTGTATGGACACATGAGGAACATAAAAAAGGTGCTAAGTGCCGGCTGAACTGCTCAGAATACGTTTTATCACTGCAGCCTGACAACTGGACGGTACTTCTGCCAGGACACGTACCAGCTGCGAACTCTTCAACGGTCATGAGCGGGAAGCGGATCAGCGGGAGCGCTTTCCCCAGAACTTGGTGCTTGTTCTCCGAGGTTGGGGAAAGCTGTTGTCTGTAACACTCTGCCTCTGCCCAGCGGACCACTGCTTCGAACAGACGATTCTCCCTGATGCTGAGTGTGTCTCGCTCCAACACTGCACACAAAGTATCTACACACACCAACACACAGAACAGCTACACTATTAGATGTTGGAACAAAACGGTGGAATAACACACACAGAGTGACGAAGACTCCCATACCAAGGTCAATATCAGTGAAGCCCTCTGCGTGTATTGCGTCTGCAGTGCTTTTGTCAATAGTGTCCAAGCAGAGAGTGGCAAGCTGAGGTTCATCAAATAACCTCGCCTGTCAAAAAAAAAAAAAAAAACACATTAAAAAAGTTATTTTAAGGCAGTTCTGATTATTTGGATTACATCCATTCATTCCGTTAAAGGACAGTTGCTGCATTTAAACAAAGTGCACACATTTGAATTTTACCAGTGGATCAAACTAACCAGAACCCATGTCAGTAATGAAACGTGTCGAAACAAATTAAAACATTGTAACTAGATAAGAGAGGCAGGATTTTCCTGAGCTGCCCAAATATTCCTTTTCCACAGGGTATTAAACATATGAGGAAAAAATGTGCTGCAGGTTTTTTTATGTATTGGTCCTGACTCTAAACATTTTACAAGAATTACAATATTATCCACATGTATGCAGCAAAGCGTGTCTCTAACCTTTTTTTTTTATTTAAGTCAAAACATTCATTAACTTTCATAGACAGAAAATGGTGGCAGTTCTTAGTTTTGATGCATTTAATAAGAAAAAAGAATCACCTGCTGATCAAGGGAAGGTTTGTCAGTTCAGATCTCATTGCATTGTTTCATATATTGCATTGCAAAATTTTGGGATTTTTAAGCCTAAAAAAAGTTCATGAAATTATGATTATTAGAAATGCACTACTCTGAAGTCTAACCATCTAATTTAGGATTTCATTCTCAATCGTTATCTAATATTTTACTAAACTAAAACCTAAGAACAGGCTGTTTGTGAATGCATTTACAGACTGAAAGGTAAAAAAAAAAAAGTCTTATATGTATTTAATGAACAAAAGGAAACAAAAATAAGAATATTTTAAGGACATGACTTGCTAATCAAAGTTAATCAATGGATAATAAGTGAAAATTGTCTGATTTCCATTACTTTCTGGTTGATTGGTTCATTTCTGAAAATTACAATAAGGAATTGCACGCATAATTACTAAAACACCACTGGAAATGTGTGTTGTCTAGGTTTTGCGTAAAAATCTGTGCAATAGCAAGCAGCAGCAGAACAAAATGCAGAAACCTGAGAGAATAAACCCAAAATAGACCAGCTAATGGAAGAAAAATCCTACTTGGAAAAAATGGATGTAAATCTAAATGGAGATTAGATCCAGTGGTTGCTAGAACAGTTTTTTAAGAAAACGCTGTCTTTTCAAAAGATGTGTTTTGTCTCAGTTCGCAATAAGGACTGTGAATGACTGCTGTCGTCTGGAAAGAAGTTTATCTGATGTTTGAATAAATGCATTTTGCACTGAAAAAGAGGATTTACATCGCCCAGCGTTTTTAGTTGCACTGTCATATAGGAACTGCATATAGTCTGACAATAACCTGGGTGAGAAGCATAAAGGCGTTGTCAGCTCTGAGATGCTTGGTGAGGAAATCCACACAGTGACCCTCCAGGGCTGGAACTGCATATTTCTTTGCCGTGTACAGAGTCGTCATCACCGTCTCTGGACCAATATGGACCTCATCTGAATATAGAAACCTGTACAGTAAAAATATTAATAGTAAAAATATGATAATCAGAATTTCTCATTGTTAACAACTTAAGCTTTAAAACATTCAAATGTCAAGCAAATCTTCATTGCCTTGCAAAATTGTTAATATTCCTTGATTTTTTATTTATTTTTATTGTATTTGATAGACCAACAAAACGTTGTGTATAACCGTGAAGTGGTAAAAAATAATCCAGGGTTTTACATGTTCTCCATTCCGATTACTTGTGTGTCGTTATTATAAAAATGACTGCGTTCAGCCAGAAGTAAAAGCCTGTATGTTGAGGGTCTGGGGGCCACCCGTCCCACCTACCTGAGCAGGGCCAGGAATGCTACTGGCTCCACATCAGGGAGCTCTATTTCAGCCGAAGTGGTCGCCATCCCTCCGTTGAACATGGCATCAAAGACGGCGCTGCCAGCGGCCAGGACGAACTTATGGGCAGGTATCCTCTGGGCCTGCCTGCCTTTCCCCACAATGAACCTGACGTCGCTGAGCAGCTCGTTGTTGAAGAGGAAAGCGAAACGCTCCTTCAGGGAGCTCTTCGTCGCCTGCCAGTTGTAGACGGGCTCCCGCTGAAGGCCGAGGCCCGGCGGAGAGGCGGACGGCGCGGGAGCGGAGGCTGGCATGTTGCACAAAGCCGCTGCTGCTCCGCATTGTACCGAGTTAGAAGGAGCCTCCGGACCGCTTTGGTTCGACGCCAATCCACCGCCGCTGGCCATTCCAAGCCACGACAGTTGGTTTCTACTTTTTATTCTACAAACAGCAGCGTGCTAATGATACAATGTAGCGACCGCAGAGGTGATTTATTTATTTACGTGTTGTCCATCACGCAGAAGGCCAATACTCGGGTTCGGCTGTTGCTAAAGAGACGCACTTCCTCCAAAACACTTTTTCGTCGTTTTAGGTTTGACGTTATTTTGCATCCTTTAAGTTTCATTACCGCCCCCTTCTGGCCTCATCCGTGCAATTCAACCAATGGTCTACAAACATTTGAAACGAAGATAAAAATATTTTTAAACGTTTTTATTATTAATTTATATTACGTGACATTTTCAGTTTCGTTAAAACTGATATTAAATATTCATCACTTCATACATCCATTCTGGAAATATTAAATGATGAAATAATTAAAAATAATTCTAACAGTTAGTTCTGATTATTGATTTAGACATTTGATTATTTAACTTAAAAAAAAAAAAAAAAAAGAGTAAAAAAAAAAGGGCTGCACGGTGGTGCAGTTGGTAGCACTGTTGCCTTGCAGCAAGAAGGCCTGGGTTCGATTCTCGGCCTGGGGTCTTTCTGCATGGAGTTTGCAAGTTCTCCCCGTGCATGCGTGGGTTCTCACCGGGTACTCCGGCTTCCTCCCACAGTCCAAAGACATGCCTGTTAGGTTAATTGGTCACTCTAAATTGACCTTAGGTGTATGAATGAATGTGTGCATGGTTGTTTGTGTGTTGCCCTGCGACAGACTGGCGATCTGTCCAGGGTGTACCCCGCCTCTCGCCCATAGACTGCTGGAGATAGGCACCAGCTCCCCCGCGACCCACTATGGAATAAGCGGTAGAACATGAATTGTGATATGAATTGTGTATATAACCAATTATTGACTCAAGAACGGAATTACATATATTTTGTATCTTCTTTATGTTTTTTTAATAGTTATTAAATGTATTTGAATCATTAAAGTAAAGTTTTTTATTTTAATATGGTACTTTTCTCGCTCGTTACTGGTGTTATTTAGCTTAACTAAATAATCTGAACTGAAACTATCTCTGTAGTTATGCTGCTACAGGCTTAGGCTGCTGGAGGACATAATGACAACTTTCACCCTCTTCGCTACATTCTCACACTACTCTCCAATTTTGCATTATTTGCTGTTATTTCAGCTTTTAACCTTGTTCTCTCTTTTCTCTTCCTAGAAGCTACACCTGGCCTGACTCTGTGTCTGCCTGTGACACCTTTCTGAAGAGGGGAATCGTCCGAGCTTCTGCTGGCAACAACTTAATGCTCACCCTCTACCAATGATCCACATGGCCCTGTCTTTTAGTGTTTAACCCTTTTTCTCTCCTAGACATGGCAATTGACTGAGCTTTTTCTGTAACTAATTATATGTGCTCTCTTTCAGACTCTAACCTTGAAAACTGGCTCAGAGTTTATCTGTTCTTTCTTTCTAGGTGAAACAACTAAAGGAGCTACATCCGCTAACATTTACTTTTCCTTCCCATAGAAAGTACTCCTGGATCAGTGCTTCTGTGTTCTTTTTGTGTCTCTGCTCTGTTCTCTCAAACCCCCAGTCGGTCGTGGCAGATGGCCGCTCACACTGAGCCTGGTTCTGCTGGAGGTTTCTTCCTGTTAAAAGGGAGTTTTTCCTCTCCACTGTCGCTACATGCATGCTCAGTATGAGGGATTGCTGCAAAGTCGACGCCAGTGACTGTCCACTGTCTCTACATGCTCATCCAGGAGGAGTGAATGCTACAAGTCACTGACTGGATGCAATCTGCTGGGTTTCCTTAGATAGAAAAACTTTTTATCCAATTTGAATAAAAAGTCAACTCCGACTGCACTGTTCAATTGTTAGGATTAATTGGAATGTATGAACCTGACTGTTGTGAAGTGCCTTGAGACAACATGTGTTGTGAATTGGCGCTATATAAATAAAACTGAATTGAATTGAATTGAATTGTAGTGTCAAACAAGTTTTTTAATCAAATGTTTTTCAGCAAGACTGTCGTTTTTAATTAACCACTAAATATCATTGTTTGTTGTTTTAATTAAATAAACTATAATCTCACAGGAATGGAAAAACTACTCTAAACTGGTTGTGTTTTTACCTGTAAATGTCTGATAAGCATTAAACACAGCAGATTGTCCTCCTCACTGAGCATGAGCAGTTGTGTACGTGAGCGCCTCTGCTGGTCGGTAGAAGGCAATAAAGAAGAATCTCTTAATCCAGAAAGACGAGAGCGACGAGACAGAGCACGAAAGTGAGAGCTGCACTGAAAGTTAAAAGCAGCAACACAGAGAGCGGTTCTCCAAACATTTCCTCAAACATGACACAGACTAATCATGGACTTTTCTGGAGCTGATTTCTGTTGAATTTTTCACTTGAAGGAAACCTCAGACGTCTATAATGAGCGCTTCTGCAGGGACGGGGGTGTTCATGCTCTCGCTGATGTCCATCCCTTTCTGCTATTTATTCAATTCTCTTATTTACAACAACGGGTAAGATAAATTATAGCCTTGTATAGAGTTTTCCAACTAACTCCATTTGGTAATAAAAATACAAATTTTATGTGTAATATTATTTAAAATGTTTTATGCCAAATTCTAAAGAAATAAATTTTCACATTGTATTCAGTGCAGAAGCCTTCTTCTTCGCTGGGTTCTCAGCAGTCCTCATTCTGACCATCTCAGTCCGTTTTATGCTCAAGAAAAAGGCTCCTGTTGATCGTCTTTTCTACGGTATTCATTTGTATTCAAAATCAAACATGGTTTTGCAGTTAAACACGTTTATACTGCTTAACATAAACGCAACTTTGCTATTCTGGGCATTGCAAACTTCAAATGTCTCATCCATTAACTAACTGAAATAAATTCAATGCAGTGTATGCAGTGTTTGCATTCCTGAGTGTGGTAAATCTGATCATTGGGCTGGAGCAAGACAACATCATTGATGGATTTGTGACGTTTTATCTCAAAGAGGTAAAAACCGCTGTGCACACAAGGTGTGGCTTGCATAAATGTTTCCCCATACAGATTTAAATGATAAATCTCCTTTGTGTTTCAGGCAGAACCACACATTAATACAGCACATGGACACATGATTTCCTATTGGGATGGCTGTGTGCATTATCTCATGTACCTGCTTATGATTGCTGCCATTACGTGGGGGTATGACCTGTCCATCTAACTGTGTATCTGTGCATGTATGGGTTCTGGCATTTTTGATTGCGGTCTTACATGGTTTGCACAGGGACAGCTACCGAACAATTGGACTGTACTGGGTGGGCTCTTTTTCCATGCGCACTATGGTCTACATTCTTGGGAATGCTGTGGGTAAGAACACCAAAAATAATAGGGGTGTCTTTAGATTACTTGTGTTGACCCCCAACTCATAATTATTTTGTGGATCTGTGTTTCCTACAGTGATATGTTATCTTATGTCTTTTTCCAGGAAAATATGGGACCCAAGTTACTCCTCTCTTCATCCTCCACATACTTTACATCTCAGTGTCTGTGTGGGCTTGCTTCCGGATCTTCAGTCAGCCCTCTACACATGATGCCCAGTTAACAGTAAGTCACTGGATTCCTCAGAAGATCCTCAAGTTTTTTACATGGCATGTTGCTTTTGACTCTTATTTGAATAGATACTTGAACCCTCGGCTGCAGTCCAATTTCCTCAGGTATTCTTTATCACATTTTCTGCTGAATCTATCTTCTGCATACATCTATCAACACCAAATATAAGATAAAGAGGAAGCAACAAGTGGTCCAAATAAATCGATACATCCACAAACACGACAAGTAACAAACATGATTACCAGAAATTTAACCCAGAAATGTCCCTGGTATGAAGGTTTAGTCCTTTTGATGTTACCCTGAACCTTCAGGGTGCAGCTTTGTGGAGAAAAGCTGCTAAGCATTTTAGACAAATTTAAACTCCACAGCAGAACATTCTTCTGTTTAAGTGTAAAATATTTTAGATCAATGACATCTGGGTCCTGCTGTGGGTCTCCTGTGGAGACACAGGGAGTAAATTCTGCTATGATATTGTAGAGTTTTATTTGGTCAGAAGGTTTTACTGTTTATTTTCAAAAGCAAAAATTAGAGCAAGACCTAACCCAGAAGGAATGTGGATCAATAACAGATTTTAAAGGGTTAGCTCGGACTTTTTTTTAAAAGTGAGGTTAAGGTTATTATTTGTGTTACTTCATCCTCAATGCTGTTATTCAGTTCTTGGCAGAACAAGAGCGGAGGGAGAGATGGAGGGTCAGAGGGAGATAAGTTCCAGGGATAAAGATTCAGGGTAGCATGCTAATTATAACGTACAAGCATTTCATTGCTCTTAAATGAATTGCATAGAGAAAAAGGGTGAATATCAGTTAAATTTAGACTCGGCAGTAACAATTTGAACATAAAAGGAAGCAAATTTGTGCACCTAATTGGAATCTCTGTCAAAATGAGAACTTATTATGAATTTATTTTGCATACAGATCTCTCACAATAAAACAGGCACTTTAATGCTTGTGGCACAAGAACAAAGAATGCATTAAATTGAAAAAGTTTAAAATTAACTTTTATTTTTGTACATTTTATCTCCAAACTTAAAACGCACTGAGCAGGAACATGTCTGTAAATGACAGGCTCTATGATAAGAAGGAACAGCAAAAACAGGAAACCAGTAAACCCCCTGTTAGCAAATGGGAAGACAGTATAATAATAAACAATGGTTAAATTTCAACTCTTTAATTTAGTGAGTGGTGAGTGCAGATTTATCCTTTCATTTATTAATCATTACTATCAAGGAAAATAGAGCCCATACCATTTAATCTATCTGTTGGAAGGTTTTGTTCATATATTATAATAGTAATTAACTGTGCTGAAAGTAGTAGGGGGAATGATTTAAGGATCCCAAAACATCTTTGAGAAGTCTAGACTATGTCTTCCAAACACATAGATGGTGGTATTTTGTGTAGGTTCTAGTGCAGAAAATCAGGGTTGCGAGTCCTGATGTAACTTATGCAACAAGGACTCAAAACGTTCATCTCAGGGGTGATCTCTGATCATTTTCTTTTAAAGAGCACATTATGCTGTAGGAGGTCATGTCAGGGCAAAAACAGATAAAATTGAAACTGGTGTTATTTTTCAGAGCATTCAGGAGGCACAGCGGACAAGCTTGCTCCATAGACCACTGGATTTGCTGTTTATAGTCTATCTCATTCCAGCTTTGGCTTTCTGTGTCTTCAGAGGCATGGTAAGAAACCATTAAAGGATCAACAAATTAATTGACTGATGAAATGATTCACCAATGGCCTGTGTATATTTTGGAGGTCGTTCTGGACTGTTCCAGCAAATGGTGTGAGGACTACGTCCAGCAGTTTGAGCCTTACCTGAAAGATCCCACAGCCTACCCCAAAGTTCATGTAACTCATTGACATGAAACATGATAAAGCATTGTCCCAATACAGTCATCCGCATGATCTTTGATTTCCTATACTTTATTCACATTCACCAGATGCTAGTGAGCATGTTGTATTCTGGACCATACTACATCATCACTTTGTATGGGCTGTTGGTCCCAGGATGTGAATGGGTGCCAGATCTGACTCTTGTGCACTCTGGTGCTCTGGCTCAGGTAGGTACAACTGATCATGTTTGCTACATAGTAGCTTGTGTACAGCTGGTGACAGATTTCAATCTTGTTCTTATTTTTTAACCATTATTTCATGATATAAACACAAACTGCAATGTATTTTGGGGGGTGGTTTATATGAGAGACCAACAGAAGGTGTTCCAGAATACCAAGAGATACAGCAGACAGTTTGGGGATAACTATTAGTTGTGCACTCGACAAACCTGATCTCTATGGAAGAGAGATAAGACAAAAAGCTGTGGTTGAAAAGAAACCATAAGAAATCTCTTTTAAAGTTGGCCACAAGCTGTATAGAGGACACAACCAATATTTAGAAGAATGAGCCCTGGTCTGGTGAGGCCAACATTTTTGGCCAACAAGCAAACGCTATGTGTGGTGGAAATCTTAACAATGCACATCACCCTGATTACTGCATCCCTGTTTTAGAAACACGGTGGTGACGCTATCATGCTGTGTTGATGCTTTCCTCTTCAGAGGCAGAAAAGCTGCTCAGTTGTTGTCCTTGCCAACCTCATGAACGTGCCAATGTTGCTAAACAAACAATAATAATGATTAATGGCTTAATCTCCACTGACCTCTAGTCTCTTGTAAAAACAGAGAACTTAGTCAGAAAAAAAAACATTTTAGTTTCTTAAAATATTGCCTCAAAGTTAATGTATTGCAAAGTTTGTGTATCTGCTCTTTTTTCAGGCTTTTTAGGAATGTTGTGTAAAAGATTTCAGTTGAACTAATAGGAAATCTTTAGCTGTCACATGGCTAAATAAAGGTGTCTTATTTCATCTGTCAGTCAGTAACATTTGTGAACGTAGAGCTCATCCCTTTGGTGTAGCTGAAAGTGATACAGCTGTCCACCTTTCATGAGGGCTTTCTCTACATTTTATCTGTTTCTGTTTTAACTTAGTGTCTTCATATTTAAGTGAGTGAAATGAATTTGTGGGTAATATCAGTGGCTCAGTCTTGGCTTCAGTACACAAAGGTCTCCCATGTGAAAGAGTTATGTGGGAAAGCAAAGGATCTTGAGCAGATGCCAGATAAAGGGTGACTGCATAGTGAAATATTGGTTATTCCTTAACTTTCTATCCTTTAATGTTTCTGGACTCATTGATTTGTTCTTTAGTGATCTCGCCAGTTGCACTGTGACAGTAGGTATATCGGGGAATGAGCACAATAGAGACATCTGTTCAAATCTAAAATTGGAAAACTATGAAGATTGGCGGGAGCAGCTAGTGCACCCCTCTCATCTCCACCATACAAACCAGCTATTGCAGGCTGACACGCCAGTCATCAGTGGGACTAAGGGCAGGAGATGACTTCAGACCGTAAGGCATGGTGGTATTGGTGGTATTCACTTAAATGTCAGCTGTTCAACAGGGCTATAAATAGGAGGGCTGATGGTCCAGAAGGCTGAGTTGCTATGAAACACATCTATTTTTAGTGACTTAATTAGAAAGTATGATTGGGAGGAGTTAGGTAGATTACAAATTATGTGAGGGTTTGTTAATGACTTATTACATGAATTACCTCTAATTACGAAAGCACCTACGGTTATTTTATCTTTCCATTAAACATGGGAAATATAAATTATATCGAAGTTTCAGATGGTAATACTAAAAAGAAAATGTTTAGGACTCCAAGCTTCCCACATGATTCCAATACATGACAATACATTTACTCAGTTTTGTATGCTATTTTATTTGACACAAAAAAACATTTTCAATTCATTTGCAATCCTGTTTTCAACCTCACCATACCACTTGGAAGACACATCTTGTCAATAAGGCTTTGAGAACTTCAGTCATTGTCTCAATTCTTTGTGCAGTGTTGCGTTTCTGATGATTGATAATAACACACTTATTGAAAACTTGTTTGAGATGTTCTGGTACTCTGCTAAATTGAGTCAAATCTTACTTGACCGACCCGGACTACTTTGCATCATATTAAAATGACAAGTCTGAGCAAATAATGCAGATGGGGTTCCTCAAGATTCCATTCTTGGCCCATTTTTTAAAAATATCTACATGCTTCCCCTAGCTCAAATTATCTCTCACTATATCTATGCTAATAACCCACAGCTTCATGTTCCTGTTTCACATCATTCCCAGTGTTCTTTACAGTCATCAAGTCCAGTGGATATCAAGAGTTTACACACCTCTATTAAAAGGCCAAGGTTTTGTGATGTACAAAAAGGAGTCCACGATAAATCATATAAGAAAATGTTTTTCCACATATTTTGCCATATTTATCCTGTACAATTCAAATGAAAAACAAACATTAGCATTATGTGAAAAAAGTTAAAAATGATAAAATGGACATATTGTCAAACTAATGCTTTGTTGAAACACTTTTGATTTGGTTTCTGTATTCAGTTTTCTTAGGTAGGGATCTATCAGCATTCCACACCTTGACTTGCAGATGTTTGCCCAATCTATTCTGCAAAGGTCTTTTAAATATATCAGATTGAGAGGAAATCCTCTTCAGGTCTTCTGGAATCTGCACTACAGGCCAAAAAAACTTGAATTTGCCTCTTAAATTAAACTTTAATTGTTCTTCCTTTTCAACTTTCTATCAGACACCTGAAGATTTTAGGCTAAACCTGTCTAGTATTGGGAACCATTCATAACTTTATCCATCTTGAAAAAAACCTCAGTTTTGTCTATAGAAAAGTAACCCCAGATCATGATGCTGCCTTTATTATCTTTAGTTGCACTTTGACTAAGATCAGTCTGTGTATAAATGGACTGAATGGTATTGGGTAGAAACACACCTCAGAGTTGCATGTCAGGTATGACCTGTCAGATTGCGATTGTGACCTATCTAGACCCCTGAGGTCATCAAATACCTATTTATCCATTGTTCCTCGGATCAGAACTGAACACAGGGATGCAACATTTAGTTTCAATGCAAAATCAGCTCTGGAATAAACTCTGAGACAAACCTAAAATGTGCAGAAACTGTTGCCACTTATAAATCAGGACTGACATTATTGTTCACTGAAGAGGTTTTAAGCTTTCATAAATCAGATTTGCTTTACATTTGTGTTTTAATGTCTAAAATTTTATATACTTGTTTTAAAGTCTTTCTTCCCTTTTAGTGCAATCACCCTGTGTAGGAATGCTGCTGTATAAATAGACTCATCTTAGAAAAATGTTTTTGATAAAGAAAACCAGCTATGAAACACACAAAAAACTTAATGTTGTGAGAATGTGATGGCATCTTGGGATGCATCTTGCCTTTTCTTCTTACAAAAAATAATCCTTATTAGAAATTGTTGAATAGCTGCCCAGTCTTTAAAACAAGATGCTCTTGCAAACATCTGTACATCATAAAAGAAGACTTAGTGCCTTTCCATGTATAACTGAGATAGTAGAAGGCCAAAGTTGAATAGTTTCATATAAGTAGGTGCTGTCAGAGGAACATTAAGCCTCACTGTAATTTTTATCTCATTTCTTCCTTTTCTGCTTTGTTTTCACAGGCCCAGTTCTCTCATATTGGTGCGTCCCTACATACACGGACACCGTTCTCTTATAGAGTGCCGGCTGACAGCCAGTCTGTGTTCTTGCTTGTTAATGTCCTGTATGCTCTTGTTCCTCATGCTCTTTGCTATCACTGCTGCACACAGCCAGCCTTCTTCCTCAACCCAAAGCAAGAAAAGAAAACACAATGACTCTGCGCCTCTGGGACAGGTTATGCTCACCACAGATGGCAAGATGCCTTAAGAAAGCCTGAAAAACTCGCACACCCTGCTCTGTCTCTGCATTTACAAATTTGCTTTTGTAGCTGGAATTCCCCCCTTTCATGTTTTATGTGCTAAACAGGAGACATAATTTGTGCCATGTCTTGTTGTTTCTGCTGGAAGTCTGAAGAGAAATTTTACAAGATGAAGAAGTGTATTTTGTGTTGTTAAAACAATATTTATGGTTTTTAATCTACCTGTGCTAATATTTTTTGTAGGTTTTTTCTCAATGAAACTATTTGTTTTTCAAGTCTGAAGTTTGAATTGGCAAAAAATATTTTGTGTGTAGTGTCTTATAATATTAAGTATGCAAAAGTTCTCCATTTAAGTCATTCATAAATAAATAAAGGTTGGTATTGTTTTCAGAACTTCTTGCAAGATGCATTCGTTGCAAATATTACATTAACACATAAAGTTTAAAAAGATATTGTTGAATGGATTCCCTGACTTGTTTTTTTACTCCTTTTTTAACTTATATGTTGTCAATAAATCTGTCTGTTTTGTCCAGACAGATTTATTGACATTCATTTTCAAACACTACTTCATGTTTCGATTTCAATTAAATCCTGCATGTTTATCCTTATGTAAATTTACTGTAATGAATGTTGGCCTACTTCTCCGCGCAACATTTTAAGTAGTTGTGCAAATATGGGCAGGTTTTATGTATAATAAATGTTTGATGATTTTTTTTTTTAGTGTTCATCGTAGAGCCTCTCGATAGTGGAGTTTTTAAATACAATCCAAGGTGAAGATATAGACAGTATTTGTGAAAATAAATACCAAAAACACAAATTTTTTAAAAAGCGTTTAGAAGTTTTCCCTTCCTTCTTCTTCGGACACAGAGAAAAGGAATTCAACCCGGAAGTACCTTCCTCGGTCAAGAGGAGAGACGGTGGTTGTCGGTGGTGAGACTACGTCGAAGAAGAACGGTTTTGGTGCGGCGCGGGAAAAACAAAAATAGAAATATATCGGATTCGGAAAAGGTGGATTTGGGCATAAACTGGTATGTGAATGGTTCGGTTGGAAATGGAGACGGGAAATGAGGAAGACATGGATTTTGAAGGGTGGACGCCAGCTGGGAGAGGAAGAGGGAAAGGACGTGGAAGAAATAAAATAGATGAAGGAAAGGGAATTGGTGATATCCAAGGTAGCAAGCGAGAATTGGAAGGAAGCAGTTCAGAAGAAGAAAGGATAGTTAGGAGGAAAGTTATGAGGGAGGAATTTAAAATAATATTGAAACTTAAGAACGAGGAAGAACAGGATAACATCAGCCCCAATGTGGTGTCAAGAGAGATAAAAAAGAAAATTGGAGATGTTGAAATGGTAAAGATTTTGAGAGATGGAAACTTATTGGTAGTTTGTAAAAATGAAGAACAAAAGAACAAGGCTTTAAAGGTGGATAATATCTGCAAGAAAACGGTGTTGGAGAAAAAAATCATGGGAGAAAATAAAAAAATTAGAGGAGTGATTTATGGGATCCCTCTAGATGAAGATCTTGATAAAATTAAGAGAAGTATTATTGGTGCAAACGTGAATAACTTGAAGAGATTGTCAAAAACAATAAATGGAGAAAAAGTAGGAAGTATGTCAATCTTCATTGAATTTGACGAAAAAGAGTTGCCACAAAACATCAAAATAGGTAATCTTAGCTTTCAGGTTAGACCTTATATCCCTCCACCACTTCGTTGTTTCAAATGTCAAAGGTAGGGACACATAGCAGCAGTTTGTAAAGGGAAGCAGAAATGTCCAAAATGTGGTGAAGATCACAAGTTTGAAGAATGTAAAGAAGAAGTACAAGAAAAATGTTGTAACTGTGGAGGGCAACATAGAGTTACGTATGGAGGATGTGAAGTAAGGAAGAAGGCAAAAGAAATCATACAGATTAAAATGACTAAAAACATAAGCTATGCAGAAGCAGTTAAAAATGTGAAGGAACAGAAAACAAGAAAGATTGAACAAATAGCAAATCAAATTCCACAGCAAAGCAAAGTACAGTCAGAAGAAAATGTTACAATATCAGTAGAAAAACTAATATTATTCGTAGCGTATGTTATCAACTGTACTGACCAAGCCAAGCATAAAACTGAGAAGATTAAAATAATAGTGAGAGGAGCTGAAAAGTTTTTGGGGTTTAAGGAGGGATCGTGGGAGAACATAAATAAAAAGTTGGAGGTAGATGGGAGACAAGGAACATCTGGTGAAAGTACATGTTAATATTACAATGGAAGGCAAGAAGTTTAATCGCTAACGGACAAGAACTTAAAGGTTATATTGATAGTCTTGAAGAACAACCAGAAATGATTTGTGTTCAGGAAACATGGTTAAAAACAACATTGGATTTTGTGATAAAAGGATATGATGGTGTAAGAAGAGATCGACAGGAGAGAAGTGGAGGAGGATGTGGAATATTTATTAAGCAAGGGATACAATATCAGGTATTAGGGAAAGGGAAAGAACTTGAATATATAGTAATTGAGATATGGGAACAAGAAGGTAAATTTAAAATAATAAATTTTTATAATCCATGTAAAACATTGTCAATTGAAATAATGGAGGAGTTAAATGAATATTTGGAAGGGAAAGTAATTTGGTGTGGAGATTTTAATGCAAATAGTACATTGTGGGGTAATTGTAATGATAAAAATGGACAAGTTATAGAAGAATTAATGAAAATAAAAAATCTAGTATGTATTAATGATGGGAGGGGAACAAGAATCAATGTAAGAACAGGGATGGAATCAGTTATTGATTTAACAATGGTTTCAAATGGTTTAGCTGGTAGTTGTGAGTGGGGCATTGATAAAAATTCAACAATAGGTAGTGATCATTATCCCATTACAATAAGAGTAGGATTAACTTTAAATAATAGGAATATAAATGTCAATAAAAAACTAAATTTTAATAAGGCAGACTGGACTAAATTTAGATACTTGAGTCAAATAAACTTAGAGAAAGTAGATATGAGAATGGATATAAATGATGTAAATTTAAAAATTTGTAAGGTAATCATGGAAGCAGCAGATAATTCTATAAAGAAAGCAGGGTGTAAAAGTAATAAGAAAATGGTACCATGGTGGACAAATGAATGTAAAGAAGCAATAAAGTTAAGAAATAAAGCATTTAAGGTACTAAAAGGAAATCCAATTTATAAGAATTTAATTGATTATAAAAGAAAGCAAGCAAAAGTAAGGAGAACTATTAAGAAGGTAAAAAGAGAATATTGGAGAAATTTCTGTAGCACAATAGGGAAAGAAACAAAAATAGAAAAAATTTGGAAAATAATTAAAAGAATGAATGGCATAAAGAGATAGTTTGAATATCCTATATTAAAAATAAATAATATAAATATAGTAAAAGATGAAGATAAAGTTGAAATATTGGCAAGAATATTTAGTAAAATTAACAGTTCAAATAATATTAGTGAAGAGGGAAGAAAAGGAAGAGAAAATACAAAACTTATATATAAAGATGTATTACAGAGTGTTGAAGAAACAAATAATCTGTTAAATGTTGAATTTACAAAAGCTGAATTAAATTATGCACTTAGGAAGACAAAAAATACAGCACCAGGTAAAGATCAAATTTGGTACAGAATGATAAGGCAACTTGGTGGAAAATCGAAAGATATAATATTACAATTATATAATAAAATATGGGAGGAGGGAAAATTACCACAGAGCTGGAAGGAATCAATTATAGTACCAATAGCTAAACCAGGAAAAGATAAATCAAATCCAGGAAATTATAGACCAATAGCCTTAACATCAAATCTATGTAAAATAATGGAAAAAATGATTAATAGTAGACTAGTATATTATTTAAATAATAAAGGATATATGTCAAAATATCAAAGTGGTTTTAGAAAAGGGAGGAGTACTAATGATCCAATGCTTTGCTTAGAGCATGAAATTAGAAGAGCACAGGTAAATAAAGAAAGTGTAGTGGCAGTATTTTTTGATATAGAAAAAGCATATGATATGATGTGGGTGGAAGGATTATTAATTAAATTACAAATACTGGGCATTAAAGGGAAAATATTTAAATGGATCAAAGACTTTTTAACAAATAGGAAAATACAAGTTAGAATTGGGGAAGTGATCTCAGGAAAATATATAGTAGAAAATGGAACTCCACAGGGGAGTATTATAAGTCCGTTATTGTTTTCAATTATGATAAATTATGTATTTAAAGATATTGGAAAAGAAATGGGATGTTCACTTTTTGCAGATGATGGAGCTGTTTGGAAAAGAGGAAAAAATGTAGATTTCATTGTAAAGAAATTACAAGAGGTTATTATTGAAATAGAGAAATGGGCGTTACAATGGGGATTTAAATTTTCAGTTGAAAAAACCAAAGTAATGATATTTAATCAGAAAAAAATAAACAAGGAAATAAAATTAAAATTATATAACCAAGAATTAGAGCAAGTAAAGTATATAAAATTTTTAGGATTATGGTTTGATGAAAAACTAAAATGGAATATACATATTCAAAAAGTTGTTGATAAATGTAAGAAAATTTTAAATATTATGAGATGCTTGGCTGGCAGTGACTGGGGAGCAGATAGGAAATCACTAAAACAGATTTACACAGTAATGATAAGATCTAACATAGACTTTGGTTGTATAGTTTACGGTTCAGCAGCTAAAACACATCTGGTTAAATTAGATATTATCCAACATCAGGCATTAAGATTATGTACTGGAGCATTTAAAACTACACCAACAGCAGCAATAGAAATAGAAATGGAAGAAATGCCGTTAGAGTTAAGAAGAATAAAACTAGAAATAAATTATTGGTTAAATTTACAATGTAATAACTTGGATCATCCAATTTGGGAAATTTTAAATCCATGTTGGGAAAAAGAAAAGAAAGAAATGAAGAGTTTTGGATGGACAATTGAAAATAAAGTAAAAGAATTTAAAATGATTGATTTAGAAATTAGTCAAACATCACCAATATCAATTATACCACCATGGATTCTACCAGAAGCAACAGTAGATATGTCAATAATGGAAAAGAAGCAAGATAAATCTTCCATAGTAGATAGTTATTCAGTACAGATACATTTAAATAATTATAGATATATTCATATATATACAGATGCATCAAAAATAAATGGAAAAGTAGGAATAGCTTTTGTAGTACCAGAATTCAATCTAAAAATAGGAAAACGAATTACAGACGGCTTATCAGTATACAGAGGAGAAATATTGGCTATATTATTAGCTTTACAATGGGTAGAATATATAAAACCATTAAAAACAGTCATTTGCTCAGATTCAAGCTCTGCATTATTAAGTTTATAATATAATCAATCAGATAGTAGGATGGACATTTTATTAGAAATATTTCATACATTATACAGAATACAAAAAATGGGCTTGATAGTTATATTTGTGTGGGTTCCAGCACATATTGGAGTAGAAGGAAACGAGAGGGCAGATAAAATAGCAAATAATAATTCAAAATTCAAAATCCTATTAGTTTTATAGTTAAAACAAGTAAATCTGAGGGAAAGAGTATTGTTCAAGGAAAGCTGATGGAAAAATGGCAAAAAAGGTGGGATGAAGGAAAAACAGGAAGATGGTTTTATAAAATTCAGAAGATAGTAGGAGAAAGAAGAAATGGAAGACGAAATAGAAAGGAGGAAAGAGTGATAACAAGGTTGAGATTTGGGCATACAGGACTTAATTATACACTTTTTAAAATTCAAAAGCATGATACTGGTAAATGTGATTATTGTGGAAAATATGAAACAATAGAACATGTTATATTAGAATGTCATAAATATGAAAGAGAAAGAAGATATATGAGAAGAGAGTTTGAAGGTATTAAGGAAAAGGTTAATTTATTAGATATTTTGAGGAAGAATTTAGGAAGTAAACATGTACAAATAGTGATTCGTTTTTTAAAGAAAACAAAATTATTTCATAGAATTTGATTATAGTAGATACAATTGTGAAAGTATGGAGGATATAGAAGGGTAGAATACAATGTAATGTGTAAGTATGTCTATTTGTATATATACATATAGGTAAGATATATTTATTTATTTAATTTGTAGAATTAAATATATATATATATATAAATAGATAGACCGACACGAACCACACTCCATACCAGTAAGTGGCGGTAATGCTACTAAACGTTTGTTGCCAACCGCCAATAAAACCAAGAAGAAGAAGAAGTACTTTCCTCAGCATTTTCCGGTTGCTAGCACGAAAGAGTAGCTAACAGATTTCATAATCTTGTTTTTTTTTTTTTTTTTGATAGTACAAATTGACCCAGAACGTATTAAGACCTTGCTATATTATATTTTAGCAAGTTATTGACAAAGGCTTACAGCTAAATCTGGGAGGGTATAAAACGAACGGTGCTAAAATAGGTTGTCTACTAACGTTAGTTGAGTTAGTCACGGCTAGCGTAAATGGCTGCGGCCATTATTCCTCTTGTCTCTACTCCTGCATTAAGGTTCGAAAATCTCTTTTAAGCTAAAAAAATAAATAAACACAAGTCGGCCAATTGTTTAAAGAATGATTTACATATGCTAAGTTTCAGCTTTTTCTATCAATTATTTGGCTAAGTTCAAAAATAAGTTTTGTTGATTTTCATCCCCCTGTTATGGCAGTGCATCAACATAGGAGCACGCTACCTAGCAATTGTTTCTGCTGCTCTTTTATTACAAATGGTTTTGTTAAAATGTTATTGTTTTTGTTTTTTTACACTTAAGTCAGAAACAGCGTAGAGCCGCACAGAGAAAGGAGAGAAGAAGACGGAAACGACAAGCTCTCGCTCAGACCAGAGAATGTGGTATAAATCCTAATAATTCTTACTGACCTCTTTTTATTTCTTTGTTGCATTGATGGGAAACTATTAAGCCTTGGTGTTTTGCTACAGAATTGACAAATGAGGCTGAAGAAGAGGAGGAATTGAATGAAGGAGATGGTGAAGAGGACAATCCTGCTGAGGATGAAAGGTAGGGGCAATGCTCATCACTGCTGTCTTGCAGCTGCTGAAAACCTTAGGAAAACAGTCCTCGATTCTCTCCTGTTTATTTTTCAGGCAGCGGCAACATGAAGAGTGGCTGGAAAAAGAGAGGCTGGCTCAGGAAGAGTTCAGACAGAGGACCGAGAGGGAGGAAGTTGCAAGGAAAAAAAAAGAGGAGGAGGAGGTAATAAAAACCCTGTTGAGGTAGAAAAAAAAAAGAAGCTTGTATGCTCCCACTAATGATGTATAGTAAGTAGCAGAGTAGTTACTCGTCAATGAGTTGTCAGTGTGCACAAAAATGTCTTGTCACAACACACAAACATAAATTAGTTGTGTAAATAGATGAGTTGTCTTTTTTTCCCTAATGACAACAAATTCAAACAATTAATAAAAGGGGGCTAATAATAGTTTTCCTTGTAGAAAACAGTAATATTTCTTTGCATCACAGTACCTCATTTTTGTATTACCCTATGTCATCTGCAACAAGTGTGACTTCTGGGGTTTATTTTGCACTCATCAAACACAATTCTGCTGCAGTAAATTCTGTTATTGGTGATTAAACAGCTAGAACCGTGAAGTGATCATATGTCATAAATGTAAATATTAAATGGTTGCTGTCTTTGAGTTCACAGCACATGATAAAGGAGGAATGGGAGGCCCAGCAGAGGAGAGAACAAGAGGAAAAGGAGCAGAGGCAGCAGGAAAAACGAAACAGAGAGGTGAAACGGACTCCAGGAGGATAGAAACTTAAAAGAAATATATCCTCTGCTGCTAACTTATCCAAAAAATAAAAGTAATCGAAGAAGTTCATCAGAAGAATATGTTTTTTCATTGTGACCGAGTTTTACATTTCCTTGACTTTGTGGCACAAGCGACCCATCATATTCCTTAACTAAGATCCACTCAAAGAGAAACAAAGCTTACACCCTCAGCTTGCACATCAAGAATGTATCTTTTACTTTGTGTGGCAACTGTATGTAAAATTGATTTATAAGTCTGTCAGTTTTTTTAATATTTTGGGTGATTTGTGTGCCTATCGGGCCTCGGTAATGAACTCTTAACCCCCAATAACAGACATGCTGCAGTTTGTTGACGTCTTTACATTTTTCACAAATCGTGTGTTTAAAACATTTGTAGGAGGCTGTTCAGAAAAGGTTGGATGAAGCTGAGAATCAGGTAAAAACAAACAAAAAATGTTACCATGTTTGTAGGAGAGTGAAAATGTGTTATTTAAGCCCGCAAATGGAGAATAGATGCAGAGAATTATGTTTGCTGTCCCTTGTAGCTGGATAATGGAGGACCGTGGATGAATCCCGAGGCTCCTGTGACGGTGAACTTGGAGAATTTCGGAACAGAGCGCGATGTAGCCAACTGTCCTTTCTTCCTGAAGACCGGAGCATGCCGATTTGGAGACAGGTACTGTTTGTCGCTTTTTGTAAAGGATGATGTATTAACTAGATCTAAAATATCGCAGTTTCTGAGTTGTAATTAAGAATTTACCTGAAGGGACACCTTTCTGCATTTGTCCCAAGTGCAGGTGTTCTCGGAAGCACATGTATCCGACTTCCAGCCCAACTCTGTTGGTCCGTGGCATGTTTAAGACGTTTGGGATGGAGGAGTGGCGGCGGGACGATTACGATATGGATGCTTGTTTGGAGCACAGCGAGGAGGAGCTGCTGGAGTCTTTCCTCGAATTTTATCATGACGTTCTACCGGAGTTCAAGGGCATCGGCAAAGTGGTGCAGTTCAAGGTGACGGGAGAGAAGGGCGTTCACTGAAGATTAGTTTCATGAAAATAAAACCGGATTTCCTCAGCTGTTTTAGTTTGCAGATGTTTGTAATGCATCCTGCTCATTCTGCTCTTAGGTCTGCTGCAATCATGAACCACATCTGAGAGGGAATGTTTACGTTCAGTTTGAAACGTAAGTTATTGATCTGACTTTTTTTCCAAACTGCTTAGCGTCTTGAGGACGCTGTGTTTTTTGCCTTGTAAAAATTCTCACACATGAATATGCTTTGATGTAAACTCTTCAATCGTAGCTCTGGCTGTCAGTTTATAGATGGCTGTATGTTTACAGGGTTTGACCTGCTGACGGGTAAATCTCCTTAGTCAGAAATTACTTTATATTGCTCCTTCTACCTTCCCATCAGCTTCCCAGGCTCTGCTCAAGAATTTTATCCCCACAGCATGATGGTGCTACCACCATGTTTAACCGGAGAGACATTATTCTGCAGCTTTTTGCGTGTAGACTGAACAGTACAATTTTGGATTTATGTGACTCAGAAAACCTTCTTCTTCCAATGTTTCCTGTGTCTCTTACATGGCTTGTGGCAAACAGAGATCTTCTGACTTCTTGTTTTTCCAACAATGGCTTTCTTCTTGCCACTTAACGAAAAAGGCCAGATTTGTGGAGTCTATGATTAGTAGTTACCGTGTCAACCGATTCTCCAACTTAATGGATTTTATTTAGGGGTATCAGAGTAAAGGCGGCTCAATACAAATGCACACCACATTTTTCACATGTATTTATTTTTTGTTAAACAATATTTGAAAATGTTTTTTTCCCTTTAACCTCACCATTGCACGTACTTTGTCTATGTCTGTGGTTAAGATTAAAGGTGGTATGAATACTTTGTGATCACAATCCTCACATTTTGTCCTCTTCTCGCCTTCCTGTGCAGAGAGGAGCTGTGCAAAGAGGCCTTCATGAAGTTCAATGGGAGATGGTATGCTGGCCGGCAGCTTCAGTGTGAGACATGTCCTGTTACACGCTGGAAGAATGCCATATGTGGTGAGTTTCCCTTCACACGACGACTTAAGGGCAGAGAAGCTACATTCCTTTTAGCATGTTTGCTATTTCAATTGTTTGTTCTTTTTCTTCGTTAGGACTGTTTGACAGACAGAAGTGCCCTAAAGGCAAACACTGTAACTTTCTGCATGTATTTCGAAACCCGGGCAATGAATTCTGGGAGGCTGACAGGGACCTCCAGATCTCCCCGGATCGCAGCGTCAGGGGTAGTCGCAGAGAGGAGTGGCATTCAGAGCGCTACAGAGAGCGATCGTGGAGGCAGCGTCGCAGCAGCCGAAGCCCAGCAAGATCAGAGAGATCTCACAGAAGGTGGGAAGACGACATGGAGAGGAGCAGGAGCAGAGAAAGGAGGACCTCTCACCAGCGCAGAGACGACCAATGGTCATCTAGATCCAGACACAGCGACAGGAGGACAGACAGGCACCGGAGCAGGAGTCGGGACAGATCAAGGAGCAGAAGCAGAGATAGAGAGCAGCGTAGAGATAAAGAAATGGAGAAGAAATACAGAGACAGAAATGAAGATGAGGGTCCTAGACGAGAAACAAGAGAGAAATCGAGAAGCACAAGTAGAGAAAAGAAAAGACACAAACAAAGCAGAGAAAGAAGCCCAAAGATATCAGACAAAAGTCTTTCCGATGGTACAAAAACCCACCGCCATCACAGACGCTCCAAAAAAAGCAAGAAGAGCAAAAAGAAACACAAAAAGAAAAGGCTCTTGTCTGAAAAGACATGTTCCTCCACACAGTCAGAAACTGAGTCAGAGGAAGAGACTTGGGATAATCCTTCAATACTGAGTCCCAGTGGAGACCTTAAAGAAGAGGAGAAAACTCGGGAAAAATGTGCTGATGAGAATAATTTAGATTCAGAAGTGAAAACTGAGGCCACTCCTGAAATCAAGAGCGATCTGACATCCAATGGGGACATTCGTTCTTAATTGCTTTGTATTTAAAACCAGTCATTCGCTGCTACGCTACTTTTATTCATTTTACATCATCAGAATATGTAGTATTAACATCTAGAGGTCGATGTGGGATCATTAACACCATAAACATGTCATGGATGCTTGGTGGATCTTTCTTGTCAAGGCTTTTTACACTGAATATTCACATTAAATACAAACAGTCAACACTTTTTAGCCTTTCTCAGCACACATGTAAATAACTTGTATATGTTTTAAAATAAATGCTCAGTATTGGGATTTGATGCACTTTAATGTTCAACATTTGGGAAGAAAAAGATCAGAATGGGTTCTGGAATATATCTGTAATTTCAGATTTAAGAAAAAAATAGTTGGCCGTGTTAAATATAAAACAAGTGTAGCAAAAATCAAAGATGGGTTTTGTTCAATAACAGGCTTGAGACTGCAGAAGAAAAACTTTAAACTGTTTAAGATGAGCAGCCACGTTCATCTGCATTTAACTATCTGGGGTTGATGGATGCCTTCCATGTATCCGATATGCACAGTTCTCTTTCTTACGTTATTAATCCACAAAGTTCACACAGCTGTTGAATAGGAGTATAAAATACAGTCATCTGTAGTCAAATGGTGACCATATACTTTGTTAGAAATCCCTTTTTCTGCCATTCTGGCCTCCTTTAGACTCCATTGAGAAGGTTAAACACAGTGTTTTTTGGTCAAAAGTTAGTCTAACGATGAACCAAACCTTTCATAAGTGGTTATGAAACAGTGTTTTTAAGACACTATCCCGGCCTGGAAACTACAGCAAAGATTTATCACAAAAAACGTTACATTTCACTTGAACCCTTTCAGAGGAGAAATAGTTCATGCTCATGACAAAAACGAACAATACAGACAACAGAACAAAGCTTAGCAAGCCGCCGCTAACTCAAAAATGACCAACTTCGACAAATGTAAACAGCTTGAATTTCTGCAAGAGGCCAAATGAACACAGAAAAACAATACTGATGCTGTGATCCACCCATGTACAGAAGGAACTGTAATATTACTGAGCTGTGATCCTCTGAAAGTTATCCTCAGCTGGTGCCTCAGATTAAAGAGCTACTTCACAAAGTGTTGGCACAAAATAGAAACATTAAAAGTAATTGCCACTTCTGAAAGCATCTCAAGTCCTTGGAGACAAACATTTCAACCCAACCGGTGCACTTTCCAATGACATTTATTACCAAGACTCTGCACATACAGTAGTCAAAAGGTTTTTGACTACTGTTTTTGCTGTGTTGAAATAGTTACTTTGCTGTAGTGAAAACCGAAAGGGACCAGGAAATACCTTGAGAACAGCTTTAACCTTCTTGGTGTTTGTTGTGTATACGAGGCACCAGCAGCACTTAAGTCAAATTGCTAATTGTGCAAACAGTGATCAATGGATGATCTTAAAAACAAGCTGGATTTGTGACACTGGTGCTACATTTCTCTCTGTTGAGTCTGGAGGTTAGGAGAAGTGATGGATGCTAAGTAGTGCAGAATACTTTGCGGGAAGATGGAGGCACACTGAATGGACGTTACAGTATAGTACAGTACTTGATACAGTCCAATGATGCCGATTATATGCGTACAACACCGACACTGTGGAAAAGGAAATGACAAAGACGTGGATGTGATCAGATCTGCATCTGTGGGGGACAACGCTAGGCGGCGCGACGTTCTATGTCAGCCCAATTTCTTCCAAGACGCTCCGTGGTGCCTCGGCTTCCTGCAGGAGAGAAACAAAGAAACGTTTCCTGCATTTGAACTGCGAGTGTAAATAATAGTATTAACCACGCAGGCGTGCATGGTGAGCCATTACAACAACAGCACTGCTTTTGCTTAAAAATAAATCACAGAGATGGGAATCTGGAGGAGGTTTAATTTAAGCGCTGCAGGCTTAAAATAAAAACAGGTGGCAGCAGGTGCAAATGGTTGCAGGCTGGAAACTGCAACATGCGACAGAAACCCTTCTGTTTGATTCGCTGCCAAGTGAAATTCTCAACACAACGTCGGTTTCTACAATTAGATGTTTAAATGCTATTTAAAGCAATTAATAAGGTGGTGATTACACTTTTCTGCATATAAAGATCTAAAATCACAGCCTAACATCTCTAATGTTGAGCATTTTATTAAAATCTGCAGTAGGTATTTTCCACAAACATTGCAGATTTTGCTGAACTAATTCGCTAAATCATCTTGACCCAAGTTCAGCTCTGTCCATATCATACCTCCTGCAGCAGGTCAGCCTGCTCGATTGCCTTCAGCACGTTCTTTTTGGAGGTTTCCTGAGCTTCCCCACCCAGCAGGAACTCATCCAGAATAAAGTAGGCCTTCTCAAAGTTGAAGATGATATCCAGCTCACAAACCTGTGTGGGAACAGTATCACAAAGATCGGGAAAAAAGGAGACAGTCCTGTGCGACAAACGTTGCTTCCTACAGTAACGGCTTTTAACTGCAGTGTTTGTGTTACATTTAGGAAACTCACGCTGCCAAAATATTTGTCGAGTAGTTCCACATATCTGTGAATGATCTCCAGAGTGATCAACTCATTATCCTGATCCTCGACCGCACAACAGAAGTACAGGCTGGCGTATCTACAAAAAATAAAAACAGGCAAGAAATGAAACCAACATATGTGGAAGAGATTCAGTAAACCTTCATTTTCTTTCTCCACTGTTTAAATAAATGTGTGCAAATGATAAAAAAGCAATTTCATCGCAATCTGAACATCTGCTTGACAATATTCAAATGTTTTAGTGTAACAAAACGTCACACAAACAGAATGTACTGCAAGCAAAATAAACCAGGTTGCATTCGACTGTCAAGGAGAACCTGACAGGCAGCTCCTTTGTGTAATGACTACACAACACTAAAGTTTAGTGAAAGTGTTTGTGTCTAAACCTAATGCTGTTTTTTATTACCTCATACAGCAAATCAAATGATTTCATTGTATTTTGTATGACTGAGTGGTGATGCTGCCAGAATAATAAACAAAAAAAAAACTTTTTTGCTCAAGTACTGAAAACAAGGAGTATTGATGAATGCCAAAGATCTCTATATCTCTCAGAATAAACATATTGTTGATATTGGTGTTGACTGAAGAAAAGGTGGGCTGCACAGTGGTGCAGTTGTTAGCGTTGTCTTGGCAGGAAGGAGGTCTTGAGTTCCAATCCTAGCCTGGGGTCTTTCTACAGGTTCTCCCAGTGCATGAGTAGATTCTCTCTGGGTACTCTGGCTTCCTCCCACAATCAAACTACATAACTGATAGATGAGTGTGTGCAAGCATGGTTACCTGTCCCATTCTTGTATACTTGATCGCTGTGCATTTCTTGCAAAAACCAGCAAAATGACTGCACTCTTTTTAAGGCTGAAATCTGCAGTCTCTCTTCTTTAACCCCCTGACACCATGCAACAAAAGCTTGACTTTCTGTCCCACAGTGATCACTGAACACCCTGCTGAGGAGATTTCATTTACCTGTAGTAAAGGTAAACTGAATGCTCAACACATTTCAGACTACAACACTGCATGGTAAGAGACTGATTTTAGGGTTTATAGCAACTTTGCGGGTCACAAAACAGATTACAAGAACTGAAGAGTCAATATTCTTCTCACTGGTTAGATAAAAAAAATGTGAAAATCTCAGAATCAACTGAGTCCATATATCTGTGGGGAAAGCAAGCACTGAATAGTATGAGTCCATCTTAGCAAAGCCACGTTTAAAGTATACTAAAAGTTTGCTTTATATAATCTACCTTTTGTACACAATCTTTAGGTCCCTCCACTCCAGGAAACTGCACATCTTAGGCTTCCTGGCCAGTATGGTCTGGACCAGATCTCTGGAGATCTTCTTCCTCTCCTTGTCGGAGAGAGGTACATACCATTTCTGAAGCCGCAGCTTCCCCTGCCGGCTGAACAGCAGCATGAACTGCATCTGAGGAGGGAGAAGTTCAATGGGAGAGACAAACATGAATCACAATGAGTGAGAAACACCGGGATAAAGGAACCCGAAAAGAGGATAAGGAAATACTTTTGGAGGTTAAGGCATAAGACGTCGGAAATCAGCAGATATTTACAATACAATGAATAAAACACTGATGTTACATTTATTGCATTCACTAAAAAGGTCCTAGTTGCAGGACATGAATGAGATGTTAATAAAAACACAACATTAACACTTGATCAAATTTGGATTACATCTTGTAAATCATTCACCTTAGGGGCTTTGGCATAAAGTTTTATTAGCTCGCATCAGCTAATGTCGCTTAATTGCCTGGTATTAAAATCAACACCACGTTACGTGACATTTGCGCCCCCTCCTGCGGCGTTTATCTAGTTACAGCACAAACAAGACGGCAAAAACAAGATTCAGTACCATTGGAATGGACCTTCGAGTTAGTGACTTGACCGGCTGGAACTTCAGCAAATTAAAGCTCAACACATGATCAAAACAAGACGAGAGAGACTTCTACGTTTCTATAGCTTAGCTTCCCGTCCAGCCCGATGCTAAACTGCCTACCGGATGCTTTTCACACAGATACGCTGTGATTGGCTGAAAAAGTCAGGGGTGTGCAATTTGATTGGTTGTAAGGTTCCGTTATTTATGACGTAATATGGGAGTGAGAATAACTACTGCTTGCGGTGGCTCATAGTTTACCATGTTCCTGGTTTTGCTTCTCTTTGTTTAGTTACAATAACATTTATGATAAAAGGTAGGAGAAAACTTTAAGGGAATAATCATAAAGGGACATGTTAATAATACACGACAATAAATAGGCTCTACTTCCATAAATATTGCTCATTGCTGATCACAAAAAAACAAAACAAAACTCGGCAAACAATTGGCTGCAAGAAAATGTGCATTTCCAACTGTGAATGTAGACTTCAGAGGTCATATACAAGAGCAACACTGTCAAAATACTATAATCAGATCATTCAATGTTATTTGGGCTCCAGTGTAAACAATTAAAGTAAGAATTTTACACAATTCTCATGATTATGATTTGGTTTTTATTTTCTTTGTACTCTAAACTTAATTCCGGTAGTGTAATTAATTTAGAGGTTACTTTGCTTTGACTAGGCCACTCCAAAACCTTTTGCTTCTTGAGCCATTTAGAGGTGGCCTTGCTTGTTTGATTTGAAACATGATTCTGTCACATAACCCAAGTGAACTTGATCTTAAGGCCACAGACTGATGGGTAGACACTCTCCTCCAGGATTCAATTATAGCAAGTCTTCCAGGCCCTGAAACAGCAAAGCAACATGACTGTTAGGTTAATTGGTCTCGCTCAATTGCCCTTAGATGTGAATGGGTGTGTGCATGGTTGTTTGTCCTGCGTGTCTTTGTGTTGCTCTGGGATGGACTGGCAACCTGTCCATGGTGAACCCCGCCTCTCACCCATAGACGGCTGGAGACAGGCACCAGATACCACCAACCCTGTACGGAATTTATTATTATTTTTTTTTTTTTATAATTTTTTTTTTAAATACCCAAACTGAATACCTAAAAATTTAATTTATTATAAGGTAGAAACATACATACTTATTCCAGTACTTAATCACATTGTCCTGTCCTGCAGTATATAACTGCTGTTCAGATTAACCAATCACATGTTAGGGTCTAGTTGATGATCCATTAAATCATGACTGTGACAGTAAACATGAATTAATCAAGCATATATGACTTTTATATGAACATTTATAACTTTTTATTTATTTAATGTATTGATTACAGTTTTACTTAAACTATCACATATATAAACATTTATTTACCAAATGATGGATGTGCTGGGGCTGTGGCCCTTTTGGCCCCCAACACATCACCGGCTTATTGTAATGCTGCTCACATGCAGCTCCATCACGAGTAGAGGAGTTTGGCGCCCTCTGCCGGCAGACTGTGACAGATTAAGAACACAATGTACAGAATGGATGTTCAGGCACTCACATACGTCGCCTGACTCACGCAGTGTTATCCACAAGCCCTGACACTCCAAATCAGCAACTTTTACCGGGACAGCTGACTTCCTGGACGTGAATACGGACAGGAAATCTGGAGTTAGGAGCCGTCTAGATGCTACACTGCTAGCGAGCTTTTTAGCAGCTTGAGTCGCCTCTGCAGAGGTCAGTCAGGCTCAGCAGGACAGGGAAGATGGGAGGCTACGTAGAAACTTAGCTTGGTCACGAAGCTTCATTTTACTCTTACTTTTATCCTATTTAACGGGGAGAATAAAAAATGCTGAAACGTTAGGAGGCGAACGGCAAACACTTTTTTTGCGCTGTTATCGGTGAGGATGAGGAGCCGCAGTAACTCGGGAGTGAGGCTGGACGGATATGCCAGGCTGGTCCAGGAGACTATCCTGTGTCATCAGGTGGGTGCAGACACATGGAGCAGTCCAATAGAGGGAATCATTTCCCCAGGCCTGGAAAACTGCTGTTATTTATTCACGCAAAACAAAGTTACTGCAACTTCCTTAGCTGTGAATCCCCAGGCTAACTGTTTTTATCGAGCTGCATAATCCATTTAGTTGTACAATTATTATTGTTGCATTACATTATAAATACCTTTAGGCACGTTACAGCTTGTGGTAATAATAGTGCAGTTTACACTGATGATGATTAATATCCAATAGCAAATGAGGATAATTCTGTCCCATTGTTTTTGTTGTTTCTGTTCGTGATCCACACTGACCTGTTTCTACATGATCCATTTTTTTTCTGATTTGTGGAACAATTTAATTTCTGCTTCTTTCTTCAAAAAAACAGGGCAATACACAAGAGATGCAGTCAATTGGAATCTGCAAGTTTTCCCTTGATCGCCCTCTGGCCCATAATCTGCAGGTTCAAAACAGAATAATATAAAATATTTTTTCCCTCTATTCATTAAATGCATGAAATCTAAGAGCCATAAGTCAAAACTTTACCAAAAGTAAGTCTAAATTTGGTTTGAGAAACGTTTTTGGATTTCATAAAAGTCAGATAAAGGTTTGGGACACATGACGTTTCAACATAGCACATTTTCTTTGTTTTGTTTATGGCGTTGACCAGGAAAAGCCTGATTGGTGCATTTCAGCAATACACTTTTTATATAAGGCATATGGTGGGATGTAATGTAGATTAATATCCTCATTCATAAAGCACTTTTTAATAAACTTCTTAGTCAAAATGTTAAACTTTAAAACATTGTGGAGTAAAACAGCATAAACAAGACTATAACAATACAATATCCTTAAAATATAAACACAATAAACTGGTATCAGTGTTTGCAGATAATGTATTTTCCAACTTTATGTCTGCAAGCATAGATGTTCTAAAACGGTCTCTTAATTTGTGCCTTTGTAATCAAATATCCCCCGTGCTCCCCGCAGGAATATTGCAGATATTTAGATGTTTTGCAGCCCATAAAGGCTAAAGTTCAACCACAGCAGCTGCACTTAGAAATCAACAACGTTGGAGCGAAGGTCAGTTCCGGGAATCAGCTGAGGCCTGGGAAGCTGTGCACCTTTATCTAACAGCTCTTGAGTTCACACTGACGCAGTTTACCTTATAGGGACGCCTCGTTTGTCTCTCATTGATATTCGGTTATGCTATCTGTTAATGTCAGTAAAAGACAAACGTAGCTGTAAACTATTAAGTTTAATTCAGTGTTCATAGAAAGTGGCCGGTAAGAACCCGATTATTTGGTGAATATTTACTAATTATTAACATTTCATCGATTTTCTAAATAAATTGGATCAGGTTTGAGGATTAACTGGGTACTGTTGCAGGTCAGTCACTCAGTTTTGTTTGGTTTTGAGGTAAAAAAATAAAAAACAAAAATAACTTTGTGGCTGAACATTTATAACATTTTAAACAATTTCTTTATTTTAATGAACATTTTCAGATGTAGTTTTTACTTCTGCCTTCCTCTTGATCTCTTAGAGAAAAGTCAAGACTGTGTGAACTTTAGCCGTCTGCAGCATATAGATCGATGATTTAATCGCTTCCATTTAATCACAAGAAAACAGCAGCGACAACTAAAAAAAAGATAAAGAAGGATTTTTGAAACTGAGAAACGGGTCATCAGGGTCACGCTGTAACGCTAAGCTTGAGCTGTGCTGCAGGAGGTAATGTTGACTCAGCGCTGTTGTTGGTTTCTTGTCATGTTTACATGTAATCGCTTAAATGTGGATATGTTTGTGTGTGTGTATTTTTTGTGTACTCCTGCTCTAAGCTCCTTTCTAGATGGAAACAGGTAGAAGAAAATAAATCGATACTTGTGTCTCCTGTGTTAATGAGGGAAAAGGACAGGTGGAGATATTTTACCCATCTGGAAAGTATAAAAAAAAATATAGAATGGAAAATAGTTGCATTCAAAGACTTTATTCCCAGTCCCATCATCTAAACACTCCATCCATCCCATCCATCCATCCATCCATCCCATCCATCCATCCCATCCATCCATCCCATCCATCCATCCATCCCATCCATCCATCCCATCCATCCCATCCATCCATCCCATCCATCCATCCATCCATCCATCCATCCATCCATCCATCCATCCATCCATCCCTCTCTCCTTCCTTTCATTATCTGTCTGCCTAACTCTCCATCCATCTATGCATCCATACGTTGGTCCGTCTCTCCATACGCTCATATGTCCTTCCTTCCTCTTTTGTCCAGGTTCCATATTTAGAACCTGGCCTCTCCTCAAACACTATATTGTTAAAAGTATTAGTTAACACCACCAAGTCAGTGCAATTCTGGTTTTCTCATCTAACTATGAACACACTCCTAAACCCTGTGGAAGATGTTCATAGAGTGGTTAAAGTGGCTCTTGCTGGCAACGGTGGGTCCATCAACAAATTGGACCTTATACCTTAAGAATATGATGTCTGCCGAGTTCATGTACATGTAAAAATACACAGACATATACTTTTGGCAATATAGTGTATCCACCATAAATTATTTTTCAGTTAACTTTGGTATTTAATTGATTAAAAAGGACTGGGAATTTTTAATATGACAGAGTATGGAGTTTTGACTTAAGGATATGTAGAAATCCTTGGTTATGGCTTATTATGGAATTGCACATGCCAAGAGTATATGTTTATTCTTTGCTGAACGCTTCCTTCCTCAGAACCCAGTGACAGGACTTCTCCCTGCCAGTGTTCAGAAGAAAGATGCCTGGGTGAGGGACAACGTGTACAGTGTCCTGGCTGTGTGGGGGCTGGGCATGGCTTACCGTAAGAACGCAGACCGCGATGAAGACAAGGCCAAGGCCTACGAACTGGAGCAGGTACATGAAAACATGAGATGATACGTACATCCGTGCCTGTTTTCCAGCTTTTTATGTAGATCCAGAGATTCTAAAACACCTTGGATCTCACATTTTCATTTGAACTACATTAATAAACTAATAGATGACATGCTGAATAAATAAACAAGTGTTAAAACAAGGCGTGAAAGTTTTAAATAAATTAAGAAATATTTCGCCCGGAGCTTTTTCCTCAAAACTAGACCTCCTTCAGCACATTTGATGAGTTTTATGCTTATTTCTCCCTTATCCAAATCTTTAACACATAAATTAACTAAACATGTAAAAGTACTGTATTGAAGTTACAACTGTACTTGTTTAATATTATGTTATTTGGCAGAGCGTGGTGAAACTGATGCAGGGCCTTCTGCAGTGCATGATGAGACAGGTAAGACTCTGTGTCTGCATGTGGTCTGTGTCTTTGCTCAAATATACATTGTGGGGGTAGAAAATCCATTAGTCTGCAATCTGCTTCCATTTTAAATTGCTTTTTGTCAACATCGCCTCTAGGTTTCTTATGTATGAAAATTTTTCTCCTGCCTTAATTTGACCAACACGTTTCTTCTGGCTGGAAGTTATATTTACATTATAACAGCCAGAGTATGAAATGAATCTGACAGAGAATCAGTGGAGGGAGCTGAAGATCAGGGTGATGGCAAGGAGGGCTTCAAAACTCAAAGAGATGGCGCTCATCACCAAAACAAAATGCTTAAAATACCAGTGGAAACATCCCAAAAGCTGGTTAGCTGTTATAAGAAGGGTTTGCTCACTGGAATTCCAATAAAGACTTTTCCTTGGATTAGGCCCAAGGGTATAAATAACTTTTGACATGCCTTTTTAAATAAAATTTAAAAAAACAAATTTTTTCAAAATGTATACTCCTTTTACATCATTTTATTATTTTTAAGAGCTGCCTGCCACATTGCTTATCATAAACTGCTGGTTGAATGAAAACAATTTAAAATCTAAATCTTCCAGGGGTATGAATAGTTCTGGACTTACCTGTACATTCAGGCCACAATATTGACTAGTTAAAGTGCACCATAAGGTTTATTATATCATTTGTTTTCAACCATAACCGGAGGCAAGTATCAAATAATGTATTTGTCCTTTTATACGCATTTAAAATTTATATTGAACATTTAATGGTTATTAAAGGTGGAGGTGATCAAAGAGTCAAATCTCTTTAGCAGGATGAGGACTTGCTTGTAGGAACATTTGTCAAAAAGGTCTCTTCACAAACCCTGCCGTCAGAGTCTCCTGTGCTCATCCTGTTTACATAGATTCTTTAAGTTCTTCCTTGTGGTTTCCTTGGTTATCATGTTCCTCTTAGGTTTCCTTTACCCTCTACCCTGTACTCTTGTTATATGTGTTCAGGTGGATAAGGTGGAGAAGTTCAAACACACTCAGACTACAAAGGATTGCTTGCATGCCAAATATAACACAGCTACCTGCGGCATGGTGGTCAGGGACGACCAGTGGGGCCACCTCCAGGTGGACGCCACCTCCATCTACCTGCTGATGCTGGCACAGATGACAGCCTCAGGTGCATCGATAATACACAGTTTTTGATGGATTTCCTGAGGAAGTTTTTTTATTTATTATTTTATTTATTTATTTTGTGTCTTGTCCTGCAGGTCTCCAAATAATCTCTAACCTCGATGAAGTAGCTTTTATCCAGAACTTGGTTTTCTACATTGAAGCAGCCTACAAAGTGGCGGTAAGCATCAGATTCGGATTGGGGTACGAGGCAAAGAAATGAAAGAGAAATGGGTTCTCTTTTATATTTTTACAGCCATTTAATCACTATTTCTGCATTTCTCAGGTTTTTCTTTGGATTTTTCACTCTAGGTTTTGACCATTTGTAGGAATATTAGTTTACTTGTTAAGCCACGTAACCCTGAGCTGTGAATGATTCAGGTATAAAAAGGGTGAAAGAAATACTGATCAAGACTACTTCTAAGGATTGCAGAAATCTCTGTTTCCAAGTCTATTTAAATAAAACCCGACTCAAGACTGAAGGACAGTTTTGCATGAAGCTTATTCAAAATGAGAATGTAAATATTTCATCATTTATCCAGTACATGCTCAAATGTTTAGTAAACAGGAGAAAAGTGTTACATAACAATTGATATAGTGAGTGTCTGACTCCTGCAGGATTATGGGATGTGGGAGCGAGGTGACAAGACGAACCAAGGCATCCCCGAGCTCAACGGCAGCTCAGTAGGAATGGCCAAGGTACAGGATAGTCAGTTTCTTTTTCCACTGTCATCTTCTATAATAAACCCCCTGCTACAGTAACGATAAAAACATCTTTAACAATTTAATGCAAATAATTACAGTACAGTCAATGTTGCAGGCAGCTCTGGAGGCAATCGATGAGTTGGATCTGTTTGGAGCTTACGGAGGTCCAAAGTCAGTCATCCACGTTCTCCCCGACGAGGTGGAACACTGCCAGGTACCCTGAGCTTACTTCCAGCCGTCCTAGCACCAGCTTGTACTTTTACCTACACGCCCTGCCTGTCTGTGTTTTCTCCCAGGCCATTCTGTGCTCCATGCTACCAAGGGCCTCAACTTCCAAGGAGATAGATGCCGGCCTTCTGTCCGTTATTTCCTTCCCTGCTTTTGCTGTGGAGGATGCTGATCTGGTGGCCATCACTAAGTCAGAAATTATAAGCAAGCTGCAGGTACAAGTCCAAGCTAGGAAAAATGAAACACATGCCGGGGCTTCATACAGTCAGTCTGTAGACTGAATTTCCCTCTGGTTTAATTTCAGGGTCGCTATGGTTGCTGCCGCTTCATCAGGGATGGATATCACTGTCCTAAAGAGGTTTTACATTTTCTCTATTAGAAATCTAAAGGCTTATGGCCTACTTATTTAAGCCACAATATTATTGGGAGGGGGGAGTACTAGTGTGTTGGAACGGCATAAGATTCAAGTCTTTCTTGTTGTATGAAATGTCTGCATAGCGTTATTTGGGTTGCAAAGCTAAAGATTCTGGTTGTTGTTCCCCCAGGATCCATCTCGACTGCACTATGATCCTGCGGAGCTCAAGCTGTTTGAGAACATTGAATGTGAGTGGCCCGTTTTCTGGACGTATCTCATCCTCGATGGTATTTTTACTGGAGATCATGTCCAGGTAAGAAAAATGAAAGATTTCTACTGCAAAAAAACATTTTGTAGCATCAAATTTCACTGAAACATCTGCTTTGGTTCTCTAAAAATGAGCTTTAGTGATTGTTTTTATCTCCCTAACCTCCCTCCTAACAGTGCATGGTGCCAAGATAAACCAGGGTACTTATTTAGCCCTGTTGGTAACCGTTTGTGCTGTTGTAGATGCTTTAATTAATGCACTCAGCGTACATGTGGACAAGTTTAAACCAGTAGCTCTTTACTTGAAGACATTTCCTGACTTATGAAGGTTAACACACATCTGCCTTGCTTGACTGCAAAGCTCTTATCTTTCCCATTTTGAAGATTGATTTGGGGAATTGACTCTCTATCATGGGCTATTCAAAGTCACTAGACCATCTGGTCAACTGAAAAACAACAAATGGTAGTTTTGTTGTGAATAAATGTTCCCAAATTAATGGATGAATTAATGACAAATTTTCATTATAATTGCTAGTGAAAGACAAGCAATATGGATGTGAATAAATATGCACTCTATATGCCATGGTACATTTGATCTTATAGTGTATCAAGGTCTTTAAAAAATAAATAATAATAATAATAATAATAATAATCAGTGACTGTATTAATAATTATTGGAACTTAAAATGATAATTTCCTCAGAACAAATTCCTTCATTTTGCATTTTGCTAACATATTCTGTTTTCCAGGCTTTCCTGCTGCAGATGGACTGTAAAACATTTACTGTAATGGTTTCAAACTTTGCTGCAGTGCTAATAAATTCTGGTATGCAGGTGCAAGAGTACCGAGAGGCTCTAGAAGGCGTTTTAATCAGAGGGAAGAATGGCATCAAACTGCTGCCTGAACTTTACGCTGTACCACTTGACAAGGTATCGCACTAATGAAATCATGCATAGTAATACTACAATGCTCAAAAAAATAAAGGGAACACTTAAACAACAATAAGTAAATCAAACTGTCCACTTAGGAAGCAACACTGATTGACAATCAATTTCAAATGTCAGTCAGTCATTTTCTACCGCTTATTCCATAGTGGGTCGCGGGGGAGCTGTTGCCTATCTCCAGCAGTCTATGGGCGAGAGGCGGGGTACACCCTGGACAGGTCGCCAGTCCATCACAGGGCAACACACAAACAACCATGCACACACCTAAGGTCAATTTAGAGTGACCAATTAACCTAACAGGCATGTCTTTGGGAGGAAGCCAGAGTACCTGGAGAGAACCCACGCATGCACAGGAAGAACATGCAAACTCCATGCAGAAAGATCCCCGGCCGGGAATTGAACCCAGGACCTTCTTGCTGCAAGGCAACAGTGCTACCAACTGCGCCACCATGCTGTTGTACAAATGAAATAGACAACAGGGGGAAATCTTTGGTGATTATCAAGACACTCAATAAAGGAGTGGTTCTGCAGGTGGGGACCACAGACCACTTCTCAGTACTGATGCTTTCTGGCTGATGTTTTGGTCACTTTTGAATGTTGGTGATGCTTTCACACTCGTGGTAGCACCGTGGTAGTACCGACTACGCCAAAACAAATTCCTTGTATGTCCAAAAATGTACTTGGCAATAAAGCTTTTCTGATTCTGATTCTGATTCTGATGAGACTGACTCTACAACCCACACAAGTGGTTCAGGTAGTGCAGCTCATCCAGGATGGCACATCAATGCGAGCTGTGGCAAGAAGGTTTGCTGTGTCTGTCAGCGTAGTGTCCAGAACCTGGAGGCACTACCAGGAGACAGGCCAGTACACCAGGAGACATGGAGGAGGCCGTAGGAGGGCAACAACCCAGCAGCAGGACCGCTACCTCTGCCTTTGTGCAAGGAGGAACAGGAGGAGCACTGCCAGAGCCCAGCAAAATGACCTCCTGCAGGTCACAAATGTGCATGTGTCTGCACAAACGGTTAGAAACCGACTCCATGAGGATGGTATGAGGGCCCGACGTCCACAAATGGGGGTTGTGCTCACAGCCCAACACCGTGCAGGACGCTTGACATTTGCCAGAGAACACCAGGATTGGTAAATTCACCACTGGTGCCCTGTGCTCTTCACAGATGAAAGCAGGTTCACACTGAGCACATGTGACAGACGTGACAGAGTCTGGAGACACCGTGGAGAGCAATCTGCTGCCTGCAACATCCTTCAGCATGACTGGTTTGGCAGTGGGTCAGTAATGGTGTGTGGTGACATTTCTTTCCATGTGCTCGCCAGAGGTAGCCTGACTGCCATTAGGTACCGAGATGAGATCCTCAGACCCCTTGTGAGACCATATGCTGGTGCGGTTGGCCCTGGGTTCCTCCTAATGCAGGACAATGCTAGACCTCATGTGGCTGGAGTGTGTCAGCAGTTCCTGCAAGATGAAGACATTGAAGCTGTGGACTGGCCCGCCTGTTCCCCAGACCTGAATCTGATTGAGCACATCTGGGACATCATGTCTCGCTCCATCCACCAACGTCACGTTGCACCACAGACTGTCCAGGAGTTGGCGGATGCTTTAGTCCAGGTTTGGGAGGAGATCCCTCAGGAGACCATCCACCATCTCATCAGGAGCATGCCCAGGTGTTGTAGGGAGGTCATACAGACACATGGAGGTCACACACAATACTGAGCCTCATTTTGACTTGTTTTAAGGACATTACATCAAAGTTGGATCAGCCTGTAGTGTGTTTTTCCACTTTAAGTTTGTGTGTGACTCCAAATCCAGGCCTCCATTGGTTAATAAATTTGATTTCCATTGATGATTTCTGTGTGATTTTGTTGTCAGCACATTCAACTTTGTACAGAACAAAGTATTTAATGAGAATATTTCATTCATTCAGATCTAGGATGTGTTATTTGAGTGTTCCCTTTATTTTTTTGAGCAGTGTAGTTAGAGAAACATGTTCGTTGTATTTTCCTGCTTGTCGGATAAACATCCATCTCTTGCTCTATCAGCTGGAGATGGAAGTTAATTTGCTGAGCAAATATTTCCTCTGCAGGTGGAGGAGGAGTACAGTAATCCTCACACTGTGGACAGACTGGCCATGGGACAGCTTCCACACATGTGGGGACAATCCCTCTACATCGTGGGCTGTCTTCTGGCTGAGGTAATGACAGAGAACATATTATAAGCCCCTTTTCAATAACACAAGGGCGTGTTGGGTGTGTTGCAAAATGTAAAACGAGACGACAGCTATATGACGAAAGATGCTGTAAAATGAGAAATAAATCCAACATATTAAATCAATTCTCCAAATGTAAACATATAGGAAGTATCCTTTTTTTTTACCTCTCGTCTCCTTAGGGCTTTCTTGCAACAGGTGAGATAGATCCTCTCAACAGGAGGTTCTCTACGCAGTTCAAACCTGACGTGGTGGTGCAAGGTTGGTAATTAATTATTATTAAGTGGCAGAAACAAATGTATTATTTACATATTTGAAAACAGTTGTAGTGTAGAAAGACTTGCTCAGCTTGCTATAGAAAAACCAAATGTCCCAGAATCCTAATTTTCATCTCAAGGCATGGAATAGTGTCTGTTGTACCACAAATAGTTTCAAAACTATCAAAAACCTGTGGTTTATCTCTTGGTTTGTTATAGTCTGTGTTTTAGCAGAGTCAGAAAAGATCAAGGAGTTGTTAAAAGGTGCTGGTGTTACGGTACAGACGATATCAGAGGTTCTGCCTATTAGAGTCATGCCCGCTCGCATCCTGAGCCACATCTATGTCAGACTGGGTAATCACACACTTGGTTTTGTAAACTTGGGGCTGTATGTATTTATGTAGAGAGTAACAAGCACCACCTTTGTCACAGGAAACTGCAGGAAGCTGAATTTGAGCGGGAGGCCGTATAGACACATCGGTGTTCTGGGAACGTCCAAATTCTATGAGATCAGGAATCGTTCCTACATCTTCACGCCTCAGGTAAAACAGCATCAGGCTGGCATGATGTCATAACTGCGAACACAAAACCACACCTCAGATGAGGAGGACGCAAATACACAATTCTAGTAACATTTTGAATTCTTCATGTTTCTCCCCTTTCTTCCTTCCCTGAACAGTTTTTGGATCAGCATCATTTCTACCTGGCGCTGGACAACCAGATGATCGTGGAGATGTTACGAACCGAACTGGCCTATCTTTCTTCTTGCTGGAGGATGACGGGACGGCCCACGCTCACCTTCCCTATCACACACAGCATGCTGGGTACAAATGCTCAAAAATACATCCTAAAACTCAAACAATCTCCACTTAGTATAACATTATTCTGCTTCTTTTTTCATGGTTTATAGCAAGAATAAGAGACTGTCCAGGTAGTTAATACTAGGCGCATAGATTACTAGACTGAGTATTTTGTTCCAAATCCCAAACCTTGAGCGACCTTTTGCACACAGAAAGAAAATCGCTGCTCATGCATGATTGACTTGTTGTGTAGCATTAATATAGGTTAGGTTTGTATCATGATTTATTCTTGTTGTTTTAATAACATTAAAACATTTAATAACACATTTTAACACATGTGGATTGGACCAATGAAATGTTGTAGGTCTAATTTATCTTTTTGAATGCTGTTGGTTCCTAAATTGGCTTGATAAATTCAACACATTTTAAAACACTTGTTAAAAGTTAATGTATACCTTATTCCAGATTTATTTGATCCCTTTTAATTTAAACATAAGCTGAAAAGTATTTGCCACCTTAGAGGTTTCTTTTGTTCTTGCTTTTATGTCACTTTTAAATGTTTCAGATCGTTAATTTTGATATCAGACAAAGACAACCTGAATAAACATTAAAATCAGATTTCATATATTGATTTCATAATAATTATTCTACATTTGTTGGAAAGCATCGTTCACTATCGCTAGTCGCACACAGGCCTGATTCCTGACAGACCTGTAGAATCGAGAAATGACTTAAATAGAACCAGTCTGACGACATGAAGTAGGCTGACGGTGCTCAACAAGCAACACATCATGCTGCGATCTAAAAAGACTCAAGAACAAATGAGAAACACAGTCATTAATGTCTATCACTTTGGAAAGATTTTTCAAAGCCCTTTCTAAGGCTTTGTGCCTCAAACTACAGTGAGAGCCATTATACACAAATAGAGAAAACATGGAGCAGTGGTGAACCCTCCCAGCAGTGGCTGGCCTACAAAAATTAGGGACTCACTATTCTCAGTAAAGGCCAGACGGGTCAAAAATCGCATCCATTCAGGAGTTCCACTGTGAAAACCACTTCTGACCCAAAAGAACACAAAGGCCGGTGAAAAAATATTCTGTGGCCAGATGAGAAAAAAAGGGAAGGTTTTACAGATTGTGTGTCCCGTTACATCTGGAGTAAAACAAATCCAGCCTTTCTGAAAGAGAACACACTACTGACAGTCAAACATGGTTTTGGAAGATTTTGGAGTGGCCTAGTCAAATCTAAGACTTAAATCCAATTAAGATGTTACTGCGTGACTAAGCTGTTAATGCTAAAAAACCCAGCGTGGCTGAATTAAAACAATCCTGCAAAGAAGAGTGGGTCAAAATTCCTCCACAGCGATGTCAAAGATTCGTTGACAGATATCGCAGACGTTTGATGGTCGATGCTGGGTGGCGCAACCAGTTGTTAGGTTTAGGGGCCAATTACTGTGTCACACAGGGCAAGGTTCTTTTGGATAACTTTTTTACCTCAATGCGTAAAATCATCATTTGAGAACTGTGTTTTGTATTTATTCAGATTATCTTTTTATAATGTTAAAATTAGTATGACGATCTGAAACATTTAAAGGGACAATCAGGCCAATCTCACACAAGAAAACTATAATTGTTCACATTTTAAAGTTCCACAAAGTAATTTCAGGTTTTACTTTCCCATCCAGTTGAAGAAGGGGATGCAATAGATCCATGTATCCTATCCACGCTCAGGAAGCTGGAAGACGGCTATTTTGCCGGAGCGAGGTTTGTTATCTTCCATATTCAGTAGTAAAACCACAACCATGTTCAAATAAATGTGAGATAACAAATTTCTTCTGTTTGTGAGAGCTTTTATGTGTGTGATCCCACAGGGTGCAGATCTCAGATCTGGCCAGCGTCCAGACCACGTCGTTCTACACTCGCCTCACCTTCCTGGATGAAGAGAGTGATGATAGTTTTTTTGATGATGTAGACGATGAAGATAATGAGGAATACAGAGCAGAATATGAAACACCTGATTGTAAGTTAGCAACAATGCATTTCCACTTTCACAGTTCGATTTTTGTTAATAAATAATTTTTTTTAAACAGTGGGGTCTAAGGATATGTTTGACCAGTACCTCACGCAGCTCCTACACAGCACTACCACCAAGTCCCACCTACCTCCCATCCAGAGGGGGCGACATCACGTCTTCAGCCCTGAGCACACCACCAGGGACATCCTGTCGTTTATGGCTCAGGTCCAAGGCTTGAAAATGCCCAGTAAGTATTCAAGATTTAACGTTTAACATGATTAATGATCAAGCAGACAGGTTTTTCTGCCACTCCCTATTTGATCTATTGTGAACGTATATTTCAGAGTCCTCCTTGTATCTTCCTGTGACTGCGATAACAAACAAGCATCGGAGATCCCTGAATCTCCTTGAAGTTTCTTATCCCCAGCCTGGCCCACAGGCGAAGCAGCCCGAGCCGCCCAAGGTATGAAAAGCATATCCGTGCACCAGCAAATGTTTGTCTTATCTCTGCTGCGATGGTGGAAGATTCACACTGATGTCCTCTTTGAAGCTCTGCAGTATCTCTGAGCTGCACCTGCCACGAGACTCTCAGGGCAACACCGACTTTGCAGCACTGGTGGATCAGATAAAAGACTGTCCCACTTTGCAGGACCAGGCTGACATCCTCTACATACTCTATGTTATGAAGTACGCAGATATTTGAATGCAACACACTAACTGTAACTTAAATAATTAATTTATTCTTGTAATTTGTTGTCCTGTATTTTTTTATGTTATGTTCTCTGACACAGAGGAGCGGATTGGGTGGTGGAGTTGTCAGGTCCTGGACAGGGCGGGGTCAGTGTGCGCTCGCTGCTCGAGGAACTGTATGTGCAAGCTGGAGCCTGCAAAGAGTGGGGGCTCATTAGACACATCTCTGGAATACTACGCAAGAGAGTGGAGGTCCTCGCTGAGGTCAGTGAGAAGTCTGTATTATTTTTATGCCAACAGTCAGCTAAATGGTTGATCAGATAAAACCTTTCAACTTAAGGTTCCTACTGAGTCTTAAAAAGTAGGGAAATTATTTTCAGGATAAGTGTGTAAAAATTTATTAAAATGAATTTATTTTCTCTTTTCTAATGTATCTTTGGAAAGAATCTTTCTGTTCTTACTGTTTCCATATAAAGGATGGATATAATTATGATACCACTTTCAGTATCATGCACCACATCAAGTCTTGAGTTCATCGTTTTAACCATCAGTATATTTGTTTTTGATTATTATCCCAAATATCTTACAGCTTTGTATGTGCCAATCCATCTCGGATGCAAAAATGTATGTCTTAAAAATATTTTTCTTGTTCATAGAAGCAGCACAAAAGACACCCAAAATAACCTGATTTCTACCTGCTGCCATTTTCAGTCATTAAAGGTCCCTGATCAGCATAATACATCACTACATCTCCCATTAAAACCAACACGCAGCTGTGAGCAAAACAGACTGGTTGCAAATCAAAATGTGATTGGCTGATCAAGTTGTCAATATAAGTTCATGCTGTCATTTAGTTTCATTTTAATGATATTCCAACAAGGAAACAGAACATTTACTATAAACAAAACTCTGCCTGTATACCAGACACAATCATTTCTGATTGTCTCATTGTTTTTTTTACAAAAAACAACTCAACTAAAAAAACACTTCAATCAAGAGGAAGCATTAATTTGATTAGATTTAGTTTAAAAAATGATAGAAATAAATATATTTGACTCATTTTGTTCTGTGGGTCAACTTGAAGCCTGTTTTTCTGTTTAATAGCTCGAATGATTGGTTTGAGGACAATGGGCTGCACATTGGTCCGGCTGGTAGCACTGTTGTCTTGCAGCAAGAAGGTTCACAGCCTGTGGTCTTTTTGCATGGAGTTAGCATGTTCTCCCAGTGCATGCTTTTGTTTTTTCCAGGTGCTCCAGCTTCCTCCCACTGTCCAAAAATATGGGTTTGAAGTTAACTGATCTCTCTAAATTGCCTTTGTGTGCACGGGGTGATCCCAGTGGATTGAAAATGGATATATTTCATAAACATTTACTAATTTAGACTTGATGATTAAAAAAGACTCAGAATTTAACTGTGAAAATGGAAATTTTAGCTAAAATACTCAAAACTCTCCTATACCAACAGGTTCTCTGTATAAAAGTTACATTTTGATTTGAATAATACATTTTCAAGTTGTTAATTTATGTTTAGTAGACCAAAGGAAAATCCTTTTTGCATGTTTACTGTTAAGACCAAAAATATTCATACCCCTGGCAGATTCTGCTCTAAAGGAATTAGTTTATTTTTACAAACATATTTCTTCTGACTGGATGTAATATTAATGTTTCAGAGCAGCAAGACTATCAACTTGAATGTGATAGAAAATCTGAGTAGGGAGCTAAAGATTAGGGTGTTGGCAAAGAGAACCAACCTCAAAGACTTGAAGCTCATCATCAAAGATAAATGATCAAAATACCAGTAGGTCAGCAGTTATAGGAATGGTTTGATTGCTGTAATGCCAATAAAGAGGTTTTCTTTGATTATTCAGAAGGGCTAAAATAACTCTCAGAATGACATTTTTAATCAAATGTAAAGAAAAACAGATGAATCACTTTTTTAAAATTGATTTCTTGTTTTACTCTGTTCTATTATCTGTTAAGAGATGCCAGTCTCATTTCCTGTCAGAAACAAATTCTTGGTTGAATGAAATGTTAAATCTAAATATTAAATTATCATGAAAATGTAAGTTTATAACACTTAGAATATATTAGCTAACAATATATTAGCCTTGCTCTGTTCTTGGTGGAGGACGCACACATTTTCAATAGTGACCTGGCCACTATCCTGCAAGAATAATGGCTTAAAATCCCTCTGACCACTGTGCGGGACTTGTATATGTCATTCCCAAGATGAATTGACGCTGTATTGGCCGCAAAAGGAGGCCCTACACCATACTAATAAATTATTGTGATCTAAAACCAGGTGTTTCAGTTTCATTGTCCAACCCTTGTATTTGGATTTTTGATAATAGGATTTCTGCTTTTTGGAGCCGGCGGTTACCTGACTTATCGAGTGAGTAGCAAAACGTGGGCAGCTGTTCAAAGCATCCCAAAGGATGGAATCTGCAGAGCGATCAATGCTCAGACTGAATTGTTAAGAGAACTAAGCCGCAAGCTGGATACGGTTCTACAGAATCATAGCCTGGAAGCGGCTTTTGGACTCAGAGGTGAAAGGATTTAATCATGGAGAAGGTTGTTCGCTCCAGAACTGTGGGAAACTCCCAAAAACTTGGATATTTGGATTTGCAATTGAGAGATAACAGTAAAAACTCTTAAAGTGGCTGGAAATCCACACAACTGCTTGAACCAGATCACTTATCGTTTTTCTAAATCTGGTGCCCCAAACGTGGCCTTGGCAACTTCTAAGTGACAAAATATGTCCTGGATGTTATGTAAACATGGCGCTCTTTCCCAGCACCCCCGAACAGCTGTGACCCAGATAAGACTTTGCGGCTGATTGAGAAAACTTCCATCTCTTTCCTCAAGGACAGTGGCGCTCTATCTGTGTTGACAGTCTAATTCTTGCACACACACTCACAATTATATATTCACACCCCCAGGATTCCACCGCACTCTTGCAAAATCTTTTCTTCTTGTGTCTTGCTTAGCCCTGCACCTAATTGTGTGATTTCATTACTTTTTCATAGATTTTTTGTTTTATCAGAAGTATTACCAGCGAAAACCAAACATTATTAGTATTAGAAAATTGTAGTTAGACTACAATGGACTGTTATTACTTAGTTCAACTTCAGTACCAGTAAAACCAATATATTATTAGCACCTGAAAATGTGGATTAAAGCTGTTTTGTACCAGCGACTCAGCTTCACTAGTTAGAATTCACTGGAATGATGAGACTATCAATATTATCATCATCTTCTTTTAGCATAAGATGCTTTATTATCAAGAGTGGCTTGGAACCAATTTCTACGAGTAAGAAGGATTATTAATTATTATTACTCCCAAGGATTATTAGTGTCATTTGATTTGTTTTTCTGTGTTCTGTATCATTGTAATGTTTTTCCTCATGTACAGCGATTTGAGTGCCTTGTTGCTGAAAAGCGCTATATAAATAAACTTGACTTGACTTAACAATTACTGCACTTCTAACAGTCCTTTCGGATATGAATATTGCACACACTGATGTTGTGATGACAATTTATTCACAAGATATTGTGTAGCTCTTATTGACGTTTGAATTGATTGAGTCACATAAGTGTAATCTAAGATCTTTTCTTTTAAAACATGACGATTTTAATCCTGTTTGTGTCTTTATGTCAGGCCTGCACAGATCTGATTTCTCATCACAAGCAGTTGACTGTTGGTCTTCCTCCTGAACCAAGAGAGAGAGTGATCACGATGTAAGCTGTTGAGGAGGTTGCAGATGTTTTCATCTTCACAAAAAAGCTTTACTAGCACATGAATGCCCTGCTTTGCTCCACTGTTTCTCTCAGTCCACTTCCTCCCGATGAGCTAAACACTCTGATATATGAAGCCAGTGGCCAGGACATCAGTATAGCAGTACTCACCCAGGTGAACCTGTCGCGTTTTAAACCTCTTTCATGATCTTGGATGCTTTCCTTCCCCCTTGTGACCTGTTTGTGTTTCTGCTAAAGGAAATCATGGTGTACTTGGCCATGTACGTGCGCTCCCAGCCGACGCTCTTCGGTGACATGCTCCGCCTCAGGATTGGACTGATCATGCAAGTGATGGCCACTGAGCTAGCTCGCAGCCTGCACTGTTCTGGTGGGGAAAAACACACACACATGCAAACGAAAGGACCCAAGTGTAAGCAAATAGTGAAAATAAAAGCTTTGTGATGCTTTTGTAGGAGAGGAGGCGTCTGAGAGTTTAATGAGTCTGAGTCCGTTCGACATGAAGAACCTGCTGCATCACATCCTCAGTGGCAAAGAGTTTGGGGTTGAGAGAAGCAGTGAGTTTTTTTCCACAGTTTATTTTTTTTTTACTTTAATCAAATTATGTCAGGTTTTCACCTCTCCAGATTGAAAAGCTTTTGCTGCTTCAACAAAAGCTAAAAGACTAAAGAAAGAGTAAGCAGAGAGGTGCAATCCAATGTCAAAACACCATCAGATGGTGAGGTGCCGGAAAATTTGTTAAAATAGATTCTTCATCTTCCAGTCTCCCACTGGAAATGTAAGAATAAAAAAATATTTTTTACAGAATCACCGCTGCCAGTTATCAGTACCCTCAGAAATAACAAAATGTAACTAAAGGATTTTAAATTGATACGTCTTTAATTTGTGCTACAGTATGTAGTACGGATTAATTTAACTAACGTTCAGGTTAAACTGCTAGGTTTTTGCTCCACTTAGTTAACTTGGTTGTTTTTTGATTAATTTAAGGTTTTGAGTAAAAACGAAATGATATTAAAAGTTATATTTGTACAGAAATATTGAAACTGTGAAGCACAGCATTAAACCCGATAGCCATTGTCAAGTCAGAGTGGTTCTGGTGTTATTCATATACTGTGGCTATTATTCAGGTGCGACAGTCAGAGTAAACCACATTTTTCGACCTACTATTTGTTTTTTGCTTCTCAGTGCGTCCAGTCCAGTCCACAGCCACTAGTCCTGCAATCTCTATTCATGAACTGGGCCACACAGGAGCCACGAAGACTGAACGCACAGGGATTCACAGGTTAAAGAACGAGATAAAACATGTGAGTGAGAAAGAAGATATTTGTCCCTCTGTCTGTCTGTCATTGTTTTTTAACATTGATCTTGCTTTTGAATCCAGCTGGATGGCTCTCGACCTCTCAGTGTGGGTTATCTTTGATCATTTCTAGCATGTGTCTGTTTCTAACCTCGATCTAAAAATAAAAATCAAGCCGCCGGTTAAATTTTGTTCATTGCTCGCTGTCTGTTAACATTTTGTGTACCACAGCAGCCTCCCTAGCTGAGGTGACTCTCCTCGTGACGCGTCAGCGGGAGAACATGCTTTGCAGCTCTTCCATGTGTGTTACATCCATCTGCAGGGTGTTTCTTTTTATGTAGAAGACCATCACATATAAAGCAAACATCTCTACAACTTTATGACCTCTTTAATCAACTTAAGCCATGATCAAGAGTGGTCTACCCTCATATTTCTTTCTTGTTTTAGCATTTGTCTTGTTTTATTGCTATGCTTTAACATGCATATGTCTACGTAATTAGAGCTGTGCAAACCATCTCAAACTGTCCTCTGTCCATGTCCTATGTGTAGATCTTCAGTGGCGGTCTTTCCTTGAGTAGCAATGTAACTTCCCCTCGCTCCACGGTAAACCATTTCATTTCAACTGCTTCACACTGGCTTGCTTCATCCCTTTCAGTGACAAAATGTTGTATGCATCACATACTTGATGATTTCTTGCTTAATTTAGACACCTCAGTGATTTGTCCACATTAATTGCTGAGAATGGCATTATTATGTCAGATTGTTCTGGGCCATTGTTAAAAGCATTCTTAAAATAACAACCAAAGTTAATTTATCTGTTCTGCAAAGTTTAGCTGTTGTGTTGGTACAGCTGCAAACATGCAGTGAATAAGGTTGGTCTGTAATTTGAAAGCAGAAATGTCTGTAGTCCTTTCTCTTCTTGTTTAACAAACTTTCTTCAGCTTTTTCACATCAGTGGAAAACATAGTGCATGTGTGGCAGGCAAACCAAAAAGACATGTAAGAACCAATGTTTTAAAGAGCACCGTTTTTAATGTTTCACAGACAAATCAAGACTAAAAGAGAATTTTATCCAACATCTCTAAAGGTTCAGGAAAAAAAATGTTGAATTCTGGCAAAATCATCAATTATGTTACTAAGAATTAATGACATAAATTCAATTCAATTCAAAGATACTTTATTGATCCCCGAGGGGAAATTAGCTGAAAACAGTAATAATGTAAAGGAACATAGTCAATACTTAGTTGAAAAAGACTGCTTTACTCATAGTGAACTAATATGTACACCTATATCAATGCGGTATTTTGCAAATTAATTTGAGATAATACAATCTGTACCACTCTGTAGCCACACAAAGATAGTACATAAATAGGCATAAAGGACTGCCTTTTTGTGTACACAGGGTAATTATTTTTAAAACTAGAATACATCATAATGCCAGTCTTAACCTTTATTATCTTTCAGTGACCCATTCTGCATGAATGACTGCATGCATAATTTAAAAATTAATTAATTAATAAAAAAAAAGAATACAACAAACTTGTATGTGCTCCTAATCTCTTTATTACACAGAGTCTATCTCCACCAATCACAAATCGGTCAAGGAGCTCTAACCTTAGCCCCGTGTTGTGGGAAAAATTGCAGTTACTTCTGACTTGTTTAATGGGCTCAAATAAGCTTGAAAATAAGAACAGTGGTCTGCTGGTCCTTCACTCACCACAGCGTTGCAGCAGCCCCTCCACCCCCAGTGGAATTCTGTCCCCTGTGGGACATGGTCCGGGAGACGGGCTGCACTGGGAGGAGAGGCAGGGCCAGTGGCTGAGGAGACGCCGGCTGGATGGAGCAATCAACAGAGTGCCGATGGGTTTCTACCAGAGAGTCTGGAAGATTCTCCAGAAGTGCCATGGCCTGTCCATTGATGGATACGTGCTGCCCTCTTCCACCACAAGAGAGGTAACATGTTCCTACTATCACTGGAATTTGGGCCTTGGTATGCATGCATGTCCATGGATGTGTGACTTTATTAAAGCTTTCTTGTGTAGATGACAGCCGGAGAGATCAAATTTGCAGTGCAAGTGGAGTCGGTCCTGAATCACGTCCCTCAACCAGAGTACAGGCAGCTGCTAGTGGAGACTGTGATGGTTCTGGGTCTGGTGGCTGATGTGGACGTAGACAGCATTGGTGGAATAATCCACGTGGACCGCATTCTGCATTTGGCCAATGATCTTTTCCAAAATGACCAGGTACTTACAGCTTACAGGACCATGAAAAACCATTTGCCACCTTACAGGTTTTCTCTGTGTCTGCTTTTTTCTGTCATACAACTGGCAACAAATTATAATATCACACAAAGATAATCTGAGTAAACAAAAAAATTGTTTTTAAATAAAATTTTCATATATTGGGGGGGAGCTATGCCATCTATTAGGGACAGGGTTACAGAGCCATTTCTAAGGCTTTGGGACTTCATCAAACCACAGTGAGAGCCATTATCCACACGTGCACAAAACATAGAACCCTTCTGAACCTTCCCAAGAGGGGCTGGCCAAGGAGAATTACTCCGAGAGTCAAGTCAAGTTTATTTATATAGCGTTTTTCAGCAACAAGGCACTCAAAGCATTGCACATGAGGAAAAACATTACAATGATACAGAGAAAAACAAATCAAATGACATTAATAATCCTTGGTAGTTTACTGGTAAGAGCTGGTTTTAATCCAATCTTTCTAATAGAGGTAATTAGCTCATTAAGTCCTCTGTGGTAAGGAATTCATCCGGTGCTAGAAGAAAAATTATAATATTAATCCTTGAGGTCGCTGGTATGAGGCAGCTGTGGTCCCATCATTCAAATAAGCTGGGTCACTGGTATAAAACAGTTTTAGTCCAAAGTTTTTTAATACTAATAATGTTTGGCTGTCACTGGTATGATATAGTTGTAATACAATCCTTTTAAGAAATCTAAAATTCTCTGGTCATTGGTGTAAAAACAGCTTTAGTCCAAATTTTCAAATACAAATAATATTTGGCTTTCACTGGTAATCCTGAGAAATCTGAAAATCCATGAAGTAATGTCACTTAAGTAATGGAATCACACATTTAGGTAGATGAGAAAAGAGACCACATTAGGTAAGAAGAGGAAAAAAAAATCATATTTCACACTTTATCCATAGCAGGATACAGTTTGAGATTGGAAAAAAAAACTCAGCACAAAGAAGCAACATACAGGGGTTGGACAATGAAACTGAAACACTTGTCATTTTAGTGTGGGAGGTTTCATGGCTAAATTGGACCAGCCTGGTAGCCAGTCTTCATTGATTGCACATTGCACCAGTAAGAGCAGAGTGTGAAGGTTCAATTAGCAGGGTAAGAGCACAGTTTTGATCAAAATATTGAAATGCACACAACATTATAGGTGACATACCAGAGTTCAAAAGAGGACAAATTGTCGATGCACGTCTTGCTGGCGCATCTGTGACCAAGACAGCAAGTCTTTGTGATGTATCAAGAGCCACGGTATCCAGGGTAATGTCAGCATACCACCAAGAAGGACGAACCACATCCAACAGGATTAACTGTGGACGCAAGAGGAAGCTGTCTGAAAGGGATGTTCGGGTGCTAACCCGGATTGTATCCAAAAAACATAAAACCACGGCTGCCCAAATCACGGCAGAATTAAATATGCACCTCAACTCTCCTATTTCCACCAGAACTGTCCGTCGGGAGCTCCACAGGGTCAATATACACGGCCGGACTGCTATAGCCAAACCTTTGGTCACTCATGCCAATGCCAAACGTCGGTTTCAATGGTGCAAGGAGCACAAATCTTGGACTGTGGACAATGTGAAACATGTACTGTTCTCTGATGAGTCCACCTTTACTGTTTTCCCCACATCTGGGAGAGTTACGGTGTGGAGAAGCCCCATAGAAGCGTACCACCCAGACTGTTGCATGCCCAGAGTGAAGCATGGGGGTGGATCAGTGATGGTTTGGGCTGCCATATCATGGCATTCCCTTGGCCCAATACTTGTGCTAGATGGGCACGTCACTGCCAAGGACTACCGAACCATTCTTGAGGACCATGAGCATCCAATGGTTCAAACATTGTATCCTGAAGGCGGTGCCGTGTATCAGGATGACAATGCACCAATACACACAGCAAGACTGGTGAAAGATTGGTTTGATGAACATGAAAGTGAAGTTGAACATCTCCCATGGCCTGCACAGTCACCAGATCTAAATATTATTGAGCCACTTTGGGGTGTTTTGGAGGAGCGAGTCAGGAAACGTTTTCCTCCACCAGTATCACGTAGTGACCTGGCCACTATCCTGCAAGAAGAATGGCTTAAAATCCCTCTGACCACTGTGCAGGACTTGTATATGTCATTCCCAAGACGAATTGATGCTGTATTGGCCGCAAAAGGAGGCCCTACACCATACTAATAAATTATTGTGGTCTAAAACCAGGTGTTTCAGTTTCATTGTCCAACCACTGTAGTTTGTCAGTATTTTTCCATTACTCGGGTTATCTTATGTATGATATTAAAATTTGGTTGATTATGTGAAACAGTAAAAGAAAAAAAAAACAGATCTGTGAACAGAAATGTTTTTTCACAACACTACACAAAAAGATACATGATGACAAATGATAAAAACACATATTCAATCTTTGTGTGTTCAGTGAAATTTAATCGGTCTATTTCTAAATCTCCAGAAATCCCTCAGCGCCAGCGATTATTTCCTCGAGAAGGACCCAGCTACCGGAATTTGCAACTTCTTCTACGACAGCGCCCCGAGCGGCAGCTATGGCACCATGACTTATCTCTCCAAGGCAGTCGTCACCTACGTCCAAGACTTCCTGCCGAGTTCCAGCTGCCTGATGCAGTGAACAGACTCGAACCAGCTGAATAAAACCTGTCTGGTAACAAAAATTTAGCAGAGCATCTAATTTGTATCTCGTGGTTCTAGTGTTAATTATTCAGTTGGCTCTCATGTACTTGGCAGCTTATGCAGATTTCTTTGTACAAATTAATTGTATTTTGTTGTCCGCATTGTGATTGCTGTTTAAATGTGTGGACATTTTAAAGTATTTAAATTACAAATTTGTAATGGTACAAGCACTGATGTGTGTTTTTAGGTCACTTAATTTATTTCAGTCCTTTTTAAGGTAAAACGTCAGACTACTGAACTGATTCGTAATCCATATAAAATACTTTGATCACTGTGCACACTACTTATTTCCCTCAAATCAATAATTTATTTCCTTGCTCAGTTACTTTTATTTATACTTAGCACATTTTGAATTTTATTGTCTTGGTATAAATAAGGCTCACTTACAGTGGTGGAGATAAAACATTAGTTTCTCAGTATGTCTGGATATGAATGTCACCCCATATTTTTCCAGCTGAAATGTCCCGTCAGTATATTAATGGTTTATTTATTTGCATTGAAAAGAGGAACTCTTGTGGTTTGCAGGACTAGGTTTTATTGCTAGTTTTTATAATGTTCTCCAGAAGGGATTTAAAGAAAAAGTATAGTTTTGCTAATAACTGCAGACGGTAACAACTTTAATCAATCGTACTTATTTAAATCAACTTTATAGCAGAAATGACATCTGTGCTGACTGCATGCACCTTCGACTGTGTACAACTGACGGGTACAGATCATGGTGTATTCTGCCTGAAATAAACACTTTTACATCCTGGATTCTTCTTCTTGCCTACGCTCTGCATGTCCCATTCCCTACCACCTGCAGCGCGAGGAACAAGAAAAGGCGAGAAACGGACGAGAGGAGAGATGAGTCAGTGCAACATGAAAATGACTAGATGAGATGTTTCTCCTTATGAGGTGTGAAGATAGAGCTGGTTTGTTAAATATCACATTAGGAGCAGCTTAGTTACAGCATTGTAATTTTTGCACTTTCATATGAGAGGAGTTGTACAATACAGGAAGACTTCAGCAAGCCTCCGAGCTCCTCACTGCTTTTTGGTGTTGATGCATACTGTAGGACTGGTAAATGGACTAAATTTATTAAGCATTTATTTAGTCAAACTGCCCACTCTATGCCACATTCACCCACCAATACAAAGAAAAGTAGACAGCTTAAGCCTTGCCAAAGGGCATATTGGCAGGGGAGAAAAGCTGGAATCAAACCCACAACTTTCTGATTGCAGCACAACCGCTCTTCCCTCTGAGCTAAAGGCCAAAATTGATGTTGAAAACAATATAAGATGTCAAAATACATTCACTTCGTGATCTCATTTTCATGTACATAAAATCAAAATGTGCTGGAATATTTCTGTTTCTTTCTAAAACAGCTCTACAGATTCATTTTGCAAGAAAGTGTTACATTTTTGTTTGCTTTTACAACCATTAATTCCATATACTTTATTAAATACAATACTTTTGAAGGTCTATACGAATGGTACCAGTGGCTACATTTAGGATATTAGCTAACTAAGGTCCAGACTTCCTACACGGTCTGGAAAAATATGGAATTTAAGTATTTTCCAGGTCTAGGTAAGTATTAAAAAAAGAAAATAGAGAATATTTGTATTTCCAGTTTTTATGCCCTACCCTGTTGTCTAAAAGGTTACAGGCAAAATAAAGGTGAAAGACCAGGAACCAGGAATTAATAAATGTTAAGATTGCCTCTCCAAAAATCAAGTAAACCAAAAAGAAAAGTTTGTCAGGAGAGAAAAGAAATAAAGCAGAGGGGCTCTTAAGTTTCAAAATAAAACGTAAAAAGTTGTCAAATAAAATTGGAGCACCTGAAAGACTATCTAGATATTTTCCTTAAGAGCCTTTCTAGTCATACAGACCGCTTAAAGCACTTTACTCTAGAGGCACATTCACCCAATCACATTCAAGCACAGATTATTAGGAAACTTGGGGTTAAGTGCCTTGCTCAGGGGAACATCAACACATGACAGGAGGAAGCTGGAATCAAATCCCCAACTTACCAACCTTAAAACAACTACACCCACCAAGTTACGGTCAACGTCCAGAAAACAATAAGCATTACAATTTATTAATTACTTAAAACCGTTTTTATGCAACTATATAATGTAAATGTCTACATTAAACGAATAGACAGTATCACAACAGCCTGATGTCTAGCAGAATTGCTAAAGAGCTCAGCCAGCAGAGGACGCTGTTGTCTTTGGCATACATTTCTTCCAGCTGTAGGAAGACCGACGATGGGAGGGAGGACAGGCACATTTAAAACCTCCTCTTCTGTTCACACACAAATGAGAGCAGCCCCCATTCTTCTGGTTGCACTCATTAATATCTGAAAAAGGCAAACAAGAAATGTCAATAAAACAAACAAAAAAACATGCATCTATAAGGTGCATTCTGCACCAACTCATGTAATGTTGAAATTTTAGTTTAGCTGCATACATACATTTGTGTAATTTCAGGAAACAAAAATTAATTTTGCGATACTGGTTTATGCTTACTTTAACCAGCCCTTCTCATAAAGACGCCTAACTACAATAACCTTTGCAGTGTCGCCCGTCTCTTTGCAGTGTGTATCCTCGGGGGCAGATACAGCGGTGGGAGCCTGGCAGGTTGATGCACTGCCATTCACACATATTCTCCAGGCACTCGTTTATATCTGACAACACACAGACATCCCTACAGTGTGGACAAAAATTAAACAGACACATTGTACATTGAGTTTATATTTGTACTCATACCTACACAGTCTTGTTTTGTATTTTGTCCAGTTGTATTCTTAGGTGGTGTGACTGGTTTCTTCCTGTATCCAGGTGGACACTCTGCAAAGCAGCTGTGTCCATCTCCTGCCAAGATGTGGCCAGAAGAGCAGGAGCATCTGTAGGATCCTTGGGAGTTGTGACACCGCTGCATACAGGGCCCGAGCTCATCATTAACTGCACATTCATCTATATCTGGATCAGATAGGAAGGTTTAGGACCATGTTGGCATACACGGATATTTAAACGTTTGGACAATGTCTCTGTTACTCTGAACAGCTTTGCAAGTAAGAGATTGCCAAAATGCATCTAGTTATATACCAGGAAATCTTGAAGGAGACTGTCCAGCTTTCAGTATGAGACATTGAACTCTAGTGCTTTTGGGTATTGCAGCAATGATCTAAACACCATCATCAAATCCACCTCTGAATGGATGAACAGAACAAAATTTAAGGATTTGCAAAGGCCTAGTCAAAGTCCAGACCGAAATTCAATAAAGATGAAGTGGCATAACTTTAAACAGACCTTTCATGCTCAAAGAGCTCTCCAAAATGACTCAATTCAAATAGTTCTACATACAAGAATTGCTTTATGGCAATAGCCATTAGGTTTTGGGGGCACTTAATTTTCTGTCAAGACCAGGATGGTTAGAGCAGCTTTTTCCCCTAAAAAATAAAAATTAATTTGAGAACTGTGTTTTGCATTTACTCTAGATTTTTTTAAATGAGTTTGATGATATGAAACATTTAAATGTGATAAAAAGCAAAAACAGAAGTCTGTAAGAGGCGAATACCTTTTCACTGGATGCTACCGTTGGGTACTACAGCTCAGTATAATATTTAGTAATGCTTCCCCACCTTGGCAGTGGCCATCTGCACTCAGCTGGCTGAAGCCATCTGGACATGAGCAGTGGAAGCTTCCAGGAGTGTTAACACAGCCAAACATACAACCTGTGACTGCTGCAGGCAGCAGGCACTCGTCTACATCTGGAAAGATGTGGAGAAAAATAATTTGTTTATCAGGGAAATGTCACAAACGCAAAGTACACACAGTCATTGGCGCACCGGTGCAGGAGGCCGGGTCAGGAGCTGGCTGATACCCGACATGACAGCTGCACCTGAAGGAGCCAAATGTGTTGATGCAGCTCTGCTGACACTGATGGTTTCCCTCTGCACACTCATCCAAATCTACATCCAGAGAAACACATAACATTAACATTCAGCACAGTGTCCAAACAATAATAAATCATTTACACTTGCACTCAGTTAGTTGGTATATTAGAAAAAAATACACATAGCTGGTTAAGAGCCACTGACAGATAGATAAACTGCTTGCAGGTGAAGATATAGAAAAGCAAAACATGACAGGTTTTATTTTGAAACCTCTCAAATGTGTGTCCATGATGACATGCTGTTATGGCCTCTAATGAGTAAACCATAACACAGATGTTTTCCTGCATCCTGTCCCCCAGACAGGAAACGGAGACATGCATTTCTCCAACCTCATCTCTCTTTGTGTTTTGGATCTTTCTCTCTGTGCTGAGGACCCAAATACACAAATAATGTCAGGCTGTCAGGGAATAGGTATGTGTGTAAAAGGACCAGTTGTTTAAGTGCTACAACAATCTCCTAAATCTCTCAGCTTATTTGGGGGCGTTGTCTGTGAACCTTAAGACATCAAACGTCCTAACAAGAAGAAATAGGTTGTCCACTTGCATTGTGAAGATTTGCTTTATTGCAGGAACATGCCTCAGTTGTTAAAAGTAAGTACCAGTCAGGATCAGAATGCAAAAAAAAAAAAGAAAAAAACCCAGAAATCAGGAAAAATCAGGTAAAAACAGGACTGAGGTGGCACAGGTTCTGATTTGTGTCTTGATGAGTAAGAGCAGAGCTAGCTACAGCCTCCATTGTTAACGGAACATGGTGTCAACTCTTAAAAAAAAAAAAAAAAGAGTCTGGATTATCTGTGACAGATTAACAGCATGAGGGAAACCATTTTTTTCAAGCACACACTAAAACCGTCATAAAACGCAACTCCACAAGAACTGACAGAATTCATTAAATGGTAAATATATGTTGGGGTCATCCATTTTGGTCAGACAGACCGACTAGGCTGCGCAGTTCGACATTTACAGCTCCAATGTCACCTGGGATTTTAAAACCCGCAGAAACCAAACTTTCGTTGCCATTTCCAGCATGTCTCACGGGCGACGCAACGGAGGTGCAAATCTGGAGACAAAAGCTTGCAGGAGAATTTGTCCTCCACACGGCCATTTGCGGAAGAACTTGAAAGCTGGAAATCTGCCTGATGCAAGAAGGTCAGAAGATTCATAACCGATCGAAGACCCCGCCCACACTCCAGCGCAGGGGAAAACCCACAGAGGTGTTTCCAAGGAGACGAGTTTTCCTCCTTTTTCAGTGGACTAAACGGTTCTTCATATTTTCCCCGTTCTGGACGGAATGAGAAGTTTACGTTCATGAGCTGATCATGGACACGTGACACTCTGGTTCCCCCCTCCCTTTTTATATTAAATTGGATAGGTGTATTTAGAGGTCTGGGCAGGATGAGGCACAGTTAAGGTGATTTAGAATCACCAGTAGTTAATCCAAGGTATTAACTTGTTGCATGCAATACTGATTGAAGTGTTTTATGCTGAGCTGTTTGATTTGCTGTGCGGCTGATTCACGGAGCGATCAGCAAGGTTCATGTTTTTGTCCGGCTGATCCCACATCAGCCAGGAGTTGGAAGATGGACTTTTAAACCTTTTCCATTCAGAACAGCTGCGTCTGGGCCTCGTGGCCTGACCACTCCTTTGCCCCAGTTTTGTTACTGGAGATTTTTCACCGATTTCCCGCCTCAAGAGTTTTATGACCCTTTGTGCGAGATTTGGGGCGATCAGCTTTTAGTGGCTAAAGTGGCTAAATCGCCGCCATCAAGACACATCAGAGATTTTGGCAGAAACAAGTAAAGAAAAACAACTTTCCTACATTTAAACAAAAAATAGAAAACACTTGAATGAAACTTTAAAAACATACCAATGCCCAATCATTTGTAATACAAGTACAAACTAATAATTTTTATCGATGTGAAAAAAAACCCTAATGTTCTCAATTATATTTTATTCTTATTGTTGCTTTAAAACAAAAGACAATGAAAAGATAATATTCTGGCCAAGTAAATGTAAAAAACAACTAATTATGCATTCAATGAGTTAAAAATCCAAAACGAATAGACATGAACATAACTGTGAATAAAAACGGTTACATTTTACATGCTCATAAATTTCAACAAAAAATCCACATTAGAAATATTAAGATAATAATAATAAACAAAATAAACAACATAATTAAAAGTTGGTTAACTGAAATGGGTCTGGCTAATAAAATTTTGCTAAATTTGATGAAAGTTGAAATTTTTATGTCCTCTAAAGTTTATTATGGACTAGTTTGCTTGAGAAATTTTTAGAGTTCAGTCAGTAATAATAAAAGAACAATCCCATCACCTACCTAGACAGATCGGTGTGACTCCACTCCAGGCGCCTCCTGGCTGGCAGTAGCTGTTCACGTCTCCATGAGCCAGAGTATAGCCGGTGTAGCAGGCGTACTGGATGTAATATTTAAACTCACTGGGATCTGGGTTCTCTAGATTATGGAAGTAAAAAGTCCCATGAAGAGGCACAGGTGGGTATGAGCACATAGTTCGAAAATGCACTACTGGCTTGGAGGTGCTGGTCAGTGTGAGGTTGTGAAATTCCTTCCAGAGGGATCTCAAGCCAGTTGAGGTGGAGATGCTTGAAGGAAAGGTGATGTTACTGGAGATCTGTCTGTTAAAACTAGAATGGCTGGAACTGGGAGCAGAAGAGGGTGAGGTGGCAGGTGATGAAGCCAGGGAAGAACTTGTGGACAGGTACAAAACTTCCCCTGCAGGTGCAGGAGTAACATCCAGAAAAATAGGAGCAGCTGGTGTAGATGTGGATGAAAGAGGTGGCTCAGAAAATTTCAAAAGCTCTGTTTGATGAGCAGACCAGACAGTGGAAGGAAAATTATCTTCTGCGGACAACATTTGTTTAACTTTATCCAAACTTCTTGCTGAATGTGGCGTTTGCACCACTGAGCCAAACCTCCAGGTTCCTTGAGTTGTTTCTATCTCATCGCTGGAAAACTGAGTGTGCTTCATGAGGTCAGCACCAGGGTTTGTTAGGTTATTTCTCTCATTATCAAACATATTGAATACTGCATGAAGCAACTGATCAAATTTGATGTCTGCTTCTTCTGAAGCCCCGTTGCTGACATCATTGGACAGGGAATGTTGGTGGTTCTTTGAAGCTGCAGAAATCTGGAGGTTCTGACGTGCGTTTAAGTTGTGCAGACTGTTGACTGAAACTGAGCTCATAATGTCTGCCTCTAAAACGAAGAAAAAAACCCACAAGAATCAAATTTTAATTAATATAATAACATGGGATTATGTCTTGAAATAGTCAGAGAAACCAGAAACAGATGTTTCCACCTTTACCTTTGCAGACAGGCTTTGTGCTATTCCAGGTGTGGCCCTTGCAGTATATCATTAAAGGGCCGTATAAGCGAAAGCCACTATTACAGCTGAACCCTGCCCAGGAGCCATCCTCATTCATCCTGCTCGTCCCGTGGATAATCGAGCCTGGGTGGGAGCAGCCAGAACCTGAACAGGTGGTGTTAATAATGTGAGATGTTAAGCAATATGCTATTCTTTCGATAAAATTCTAAATAATTTGCAAGTTCTGACTACCTCTCTCCTCCTCCAGAACTTCAAATTAAACCAATATATATAGAGATTAAAATCATTAAGAAAATTAAACGTGTTACCAACACAAACCGGGAGGTCTCGAGACCATTGTCCAGACACACAGCTGTTGGTTTTGTGTCCATGAAGCTTGTATCCCGGATGGCAGCGAAAGATCACCATGAGTCCACCATACCGGAAAAATGTCTGTCCATTGTCCAGATTCCTAAATTTACTGCATCCCGTATCTTCAAACACTACACACAGTTTCAGAGTCAGCGCATAAAAAAACACAGGTTTCCTCAACACCTAACAACTTTAGCTTCAAGAAATACCTGAAAGATGGAGCGAATCAAAGATGACCAGTGCCACCAGTAATCCCATCTGAGATCCCATCTGACTGCGTGCTGAGGATAACACTGTAATCATCTGTGCTGCAGCACTGCTCTGAAGATTTGAACTGGAATGATGGGAGGAGCAGGGGGCAAAAAAAGTAGAAAGTAGAAAGTAGGAAGCGTTTGAAAAAGTAGGAACTAGAAAAATGGGAATCCCAGAGGTATCGCATGGAAAGAAGGAAGAGAGGAGGAAGTGAAGCAATGGCACAAGTACTAAATACAGATACAGAAGCAACTAAATCTTTTTATAGCTTTTTTTGCAAGTACCAGACATCTCTTAATATAAAAGTGGCGGCATGACAATAAGCTTTGCTCAAACAGTCAAACTGACAAATTTTAACCCCACCCCCGTTTCTCTGTAAATATCTGTGGCCTAATGTATCTAATTTGTGTTTGTGCATGTGTAAAAACTGCTGCCACCAGCTTCAAAACACTCCAAACCTGTTACTTTCCCAGGCTGACAGGATGGGTCTGTTTAACATCTGGCTGTGCTTGTAATAACAGAGTTAGAAAACCAGAGTAAAGGAGCCCATTAAAACACAAGCATGCACCAAAGTAGTCACTTTAAAACACATGCGAAAAACAAACATGGTGGGTTTACAGACAGCAATTTTATTCATTTGTGGGAAATGTAATTTGAGCTGAAACAATACTTCTGGATTTGTAGGCTTCATCTTTTTGCTGATTTTTTTTTTTTTTTAAATACAGATGTTGCACACTAACAGCAAACATTAAAATAACTTTTAAATCAACACCTTCTGTCTGAACTGAAATTTACAGCCGTTTGGAGGATTTTCACACTGAAAGAACACTGTGCCAGCAATAAAGCATGGTGGTGGTAGCATCATGATGTGCGACTGTTTCCCAGCCAATGCATTGCAGGAGGACTACCTACAAATGTTTGAACTTCATCTCAAATCAACAGCTGCAGGAGGCTACACACCGCTGTTAGAATTCCAGGGTTATAAATTATTAAAAATGAAATTGTTATTAAAAATTTAAAAAGTTTTTTCAAGTTGAATGTAATGCATATCCTGTACACTTCAACTGAAAAATGTTAAAACTGGTAAAGGGTAAAATTTAAAACATAAAAAGGTGCAATAACATAATTTTTCGAGTGTGCACATTTTTGATCTAATACTTTGTTAAAGCTAATTTTGATTCAATTTTAGTATTCAATCTTCTCGAGTTCACACCTGATATTATAGCGAGTGTGATGAACCTGTAATGAACTTCAGCTGTCCTTCTTGGGACCTTTCTGACATTTCCTTCTTTGGATCATTTCTCCTGAGTGCGCAGAGCTCCTCTTTAAAAAATTTTCAAACTATTTTAATTGTCAGGGGAACACTGAAAGGTGTCAGCAATTTATGTCGAGTACTGGTTGCGTCGCACATGTGACAGACTGACATTTTCTCCATATTTCTGTACTAAGAAGTAACTCTGCAAGACACAAGGCTCTAAAACATCCAGGTCTGGGTAAAATCTCCCAAAACCTTGTAGAAGCATTATATTCTGAGGTTACTCTGTTCATTTGGTTTTGGTTAAGGTGGGTGAAATTGTGAACACTTTCAAATTCCAGTCAGCTTTGACCCAAACTATCAAGGTGTCTGCTAGAAAGCTGAAGATGAAGAGGGGCTTCTTCCTTTCAGTATTGCAGTGAGACTAAGCTTCTGTCCAAATCAACAGAATAATTTTTCACCAGAAGAAAACTATGATTGTTGAATGACCTAACCAGAGTCCAGAGCCAAGTCTAACAGATTTCTGTTAGATCATCTAAAGGTCACGGGACAAGAGGTGTCTGCGACTGTGGCTCGGTGGGAAAAGTAGTTGTTCTTCAATCCGAAAGTCACTGGTTTAGTTTCAGCTTCATCCCCTGTCACATGTTGATGTGCCACTGAGCAAGGCACTATTGGTGTATAGATATTTGTGCTTTGGTGTCTGCGACTGGGTGAATGTGGCTTTAGCGTAAAGGGCTTTGAGTGGTCAAAGTGACTAGAAATGTACTTTATGAATTTAGTCAATTTACAATCTGCTAGAGCTTGTATCAGGCCAGGTGTGCAGAAACCTAATCAGGATGTGAAAGGGTGACCTATTCTTGTTAAGCAACGCAATTAAGCTGGAAGGTGATTTAGTAAAGTATTAAAGTGTGTTCAAACTTTTGACCCCAGGTTATGTCTGCTAATGGACTTGTTTTTTTTTTTCAGTGGAATTGTGGGGAACTTGCATCACATTAAAAGTGGACAAACTTTGGAAATCGTTTATCATGGTCTCATTTTTAAGTTTCAAAAACCTCGAATCTCAACAGGGGTATGTAGAATTTTGAAAACAAGTTTAATAAAAAGTCTCTTGATAGCCACAAAAAGCAAGTGGAACAAATGTGTAAAATGAATCATTAATTAAAAGGCCAAAATAAAAATTTCATAAAGCCAGAATATTGAGCTGTTAAACTAATTATCTCATTAAGTAAAAATACCGTAGCTTTAGATTTACACGTGCTAATGATTACAGTCCAATAAATGGAAAATCTGACATATACATTAAGCTTGTTCAGGATGTGAAGAGTTAAGGAATCGATAAAATTGAACTACAAGCCTAAACAATATGCTTGTGTTGCACTTAAAATTGTGTACGACTGTTTTTTTCCCCAAGGATCTATGAGTTGTTCGACCTTTGTTTCTCCAAAGAAGTTAAAATGATTTTGGCAATATATACATATAATAATACATATAAATAATACATAAATACATCTGTTTACAGTTAAGCAATGAAAACTGTGGACACTGTAATAGTCAAAAAAACAAAAATCAGAAACGTTTGAATACATTTGTACATTATTCAGATAAATACTGAACAAACTGGTGAAGCTACACTAGGAAAAGTGTATTTAGACCACAAGAAAAAGTCCTGAATAAAATGATCACAAGTGACATTTTTCAGGTACAAGTTTTTTTTTTTTATATGCCTCACAAATAATTTAATAATATTCAACTATTCTGGGTATAAAAAAAATGATTTATTTGCATCTATTTCATTTCAAAAGGCATTCTATGTTTTTTTTAATGTGTTAATAAAGAGGCAGCCAAATTTTATTGCAAAACCACTCAATAAGAGTTGGTGCCAGCAATCAAAAGAATCAAGTAACTTCTGAGAAACTGTACATAATTGCCAATCATAGGTAGATGAAATGTAATGCATCTCTTCACACCTTTTCTCTTACCTACTTTCAAATAGAGCTATTTTCATGTATACTTCTTTTTAGCCATCTTTTCACTGAGTTGATGTTCTTTAATGTCCAGTTTGTGCACCACTCTGAAGGCCTCTAAGAACTCTGTGAAGTCTATGCTGCCGTCCTTGTTGAAGTCAATACTGCGGGCCAGCTCATCAATGGCTCCGTCGTCAATAGCCACCCCCAGGTGAGCGCTGAAAAGCCGCCAGGTGTGGCGAAACTCCTCGATGGAGATCAGACCTTAAAACAGCCACATCCATCATGAACACAGTTACATTGGTGGAGAACATGTTGAACCAATTAAAGAATATTTTTAAAAATCTACAGAAAAGATTTATTTACCTGAATGATCTTTGTCTATGATGTTGAAAATTATCTCGATGTCGGTCCTGTATCTGAACAAAGTTTCGGCCAAATTGGGAGAAACCTAATGAGAAACACAAGATATGCAGTAGATGTAAAATCTTTACTGTGGTTGAATAATGAATACCTAAACTATTATAAGGTGGTCATAAAAACATTTATAAGGTTTGGTTTATAGTTTTACATTTCCTATCAGGGACCAATAAACATTTTTTCACACAGCACTTTAGAAAATGAGTATTTCCAACTTTTATATTTTGACCTGAGGCAGAGCAGCTCCTGGTCCCAAATCCTCAAAGCAGGACTGATACTCAACACTGCCATCTGGTGCCAGATGGACTAAGTGTGGGCGAAGTGTCCGCCAGGGTAAGTCTAGTCTCAGTACAGACTCCAGTACCTTGGCCCATTCACCGACTGAAACACAACCTGTAACAAAAGGAGCTTCTTCTGGGTAATGGCTACAAGAGGATGAGCATGTTTGTGCTAGAAAGAGAAAAGAGTACCAGTTTCTTTTGGGTCGTACTGTTGGAAGCTTGTCATCAGCTCAGATCGATGGGCGAACAGTTTCTCTTTTAGAGACCTGAGAGCGGAGCCTTCTGCTGCACGTACTCTGCAATCAGCATATGACAAACAGGCAGCAAACCAATGATTTTACTTAAACATTTTGTCCCAAATATTAACCATGTTCATGATAACCAAAGCTCAGGACACTACACAAAACACAGTCTTCACAGATTTTCAAAAGACGAAATTCGCTGGTTCCAGCAGATTTCTGGATGATGACTGAAAGGCTGGGACCATTCACTTAACTCCGCCTGAGGAGTAAACTCAGATAGAAGCAGTTTTTTTATGGACCTATGGCTCACTGCCCATGGCAGCATGCCATAGGGGGCGGCACAATTACGTGGTGTGGTTGGAGGGAGTCTGTTCACTTGCACCTAGAACAAGTTTTCTATTGTTTTATATGCAGGTCAACGTAACACAGTGTAAGCACTGTAAAAAGAGATGGTTGTAATGGCTTATGGTGCTGAAGTCTTTATCCGAGTAGCAGGTTCTGATTCCATTACATTAAAGGGCTATTTCACTTTTTTTTCTTTTTTAGGGATGGTGGTGGTAGTGGGGTGGTGGGGTCTCTGGACTGAATTTGTTTAAAATGTAAAATACCAACAATGATCAAACCTGAACTGAATAATTCCACACATTAAAGAGATTACTCAAAATACAGGGACTATTATTTTGTTTTATATTTTATTCCATTCCTTTTAGGGGGCAGGAAGAGGGGCTCACCCAGTGCGATATTTATGTCTGAACCACCACTGATCACACACCCTACATGATTTGTCAAACAAATCTTTAAGAGAAAGTAAAGGAACAGGAGGATGAGATGTAAGTAAGCAAACATGGATGACAGTGGGCTCCCTCTAATTTATTACTAGTGCTTTCTAATTACTTTGGCCAGAATTTCATTGAATGAAATTAATAAAATGACAAAAAAGCTGAAACCCCCCCATGCCAAACTACCATCATAGAGACACCTTCCCAAAACACTCACTTGTGTCTTCTTATCTATATTGTTGCATTCATGGTATAATGTTTCCATTTATGATTTTATGGTTTATTGCCTACCGTTTTGTAAATGTAACTTCAAATAAAGTTCTTAGATAATTGTCTTACACACTCTTTTTCATTGGCTGTTGGCAACACTTGCTTGGATTTGGGTAAAACAAATTTAGTGTGTCCTGAGCTAAAGCAATGACTGTTTTGTACCTCTGAGTCAGCGTAAGCCTGCGGGTTGTGCGGCTGACTTGGTACTGGTAGAAACGAGGAACCAGTTCCTTGCCCAGTTTGATGTAAGCACCACGGTTGCTTCCCTCCTCATAGTAATTTGAAGCGGAGAAGATGGTGATCACCTATAAGATTTACAAGTTTATCTCTGCAGGCTTGGGGATGTCAAAGTTTTTGGACAACATGGGTGAGTTTTATGTGTCCTACGTGTCCGTCATGACAAAGCTCATATCCCTCCTGCTTGCACTCATGAGAGCGGATGAGCAGCTGCAGTCCATGCTGGTGCAGCAACCTCTGAGAAATGTCAGGGCCGAAGTAGCAACCTCCACCTCTGAAAGTGTTAGGGCTGCAGCCTTCTTGGGTTCTAGGGTCACTCCACAATATATCCACAATCTGGTAGATACAAAAGTGGATAGAGATGCTGTATGTGACACATCACATTAGGAAAGAGAGCTGAAAAATGTCCTTTCAAATTAATCTCTTACTTGTTTCCATTCCCGTTCCTGTTGTGGAGGTGATGGAAGTGGAACAAACGACAAGGAATCCAGGAAAGGCACCTGGAGGACATTGTAGGGTGTGCTGGGAGAAGATGGGTACGTTTGAGGTGAGATGCAGGATGGAGTTCGAGGAGAGCAGAGCGAAGAACAGGAGGATGATGAGGACGAGGATGAAGAAGTGGAGTCTCCGCTGTTTTGTCGGCTGAGCCTGCATCTCCTCTTCCTGAAGAGAATGTGTAGCAGAAAAATTCTGTTTTAAAAAAATAAATAAATAAATAGGCAACATCTGCATGTGAAGATAAGCTTTCAGACCTCAGACTTGGGGTTCTGTGGTTCTCATTGTAGCTGTGGCTGCTTCTGGGATGAGAGCTGTCTGTCGATCTCATTCTTTTGCCCAGTCGGTGGGACTGACCAATGTCGAGTTGTTCCAAACTGCGTCTGGGAAACCTCAAGGCAGATTTCACCTGAGAGCGCAGATCACAACATGCTGTAAGGACAACAACTAACGCAAATGGTCAGAACTGTACTAAGAAGGGAGAAAATACTGTAAAGCCCCATAAATATCTTAAAAAAGTTATTTAAAAAGCTTTAACTTGAATGAATCTACTGCTCAACACCTGCTGGAGTGCCAAACTTACACATTCTTTCCTAAAATCCAATTAGATAATTTTTGAAATTGCAGTTTATAAAACAAAAAGATCAAAGGTTAGCAATGGATCTTCCTTAACCTTGTGTCTCTCTATAGAACTGAGCAGTTCCAGGTCAGTCTGGTCTGAAATTCCTCCGTGCACAATAAGGATCTTTGCATCAATGACTGTCGCGATGGGCAAAAGGCTGAAAACGTCTTTAAACAGCTGGAGGATCTCACGGCCATGGGTCTGCATGCAGAAAAACAAACAGACCTCATAATGGCGGACCACTTTAAAATTATTCCACCAAAATCCAATGACCATCACTATCTGCAGAATAGTAGTGCAGACGGGCACGTCATGATAGTTGGCTCTACCTTATACTTCTGCATAACTTCTTTTGTGAATCCATATCTGAGAAAGAAGAAACATTTTTAAAGGACTTCTGAGGGAAACATTTTTTTCTCCTAATTTTCTTCCCACACACCCACCTAAGGTTCATTATGTGATCCTCGTGGTTTCCTCGGTTCAGGTGCATGTGGTCAGGGTAAAGCAGAAGGTAGGCAAACAGGAGGATAACCACTTCTACTGACTTTTTCCCACGATCCACAAAGTCTCCATTGAAGACGTAGGGTGTCTCAGCAGAAGGTAGTCCATTCTGGACAGTAACAAAAATGTTTTATCCAGCAGGAACATTTTATTTTTTATAAAATGTGTTGTGTATCAGAGCACCTTATAGAATATCAGTAGTAAGTCATCCAGCCGGCCATGCAGGTCGCCTGCACCAAAAGAAACATCACTGATACCGACATGGACACATGGACAATGTGCTAATTTTATAGTATTTGTACAGTCTTTATTTTTCTTTATTGTCAATTTTCCCTCACTGTGCAGTCTACTCTTACTTTTTGGTGTGTGCAGTTTTTTACCCTATCTGCATGCTTCCATTTGCTGTTAACGTTTACTTTGCTACTGACACACCTGAATTTCCCCACAGCATGACAATAAAGGATATTTCTATTCTATTCTATTCTGGGTAGAAACGTGAATACATTTATCATCAACAGGAATGTTAGATTATTTTTAAGTTAAGCTAATTTCTTTGTATCGCTCTTTTTCCAGCGATATACACAAAAAACAAACTGAACATCTTTTAAAACATGGTTTTTCGTCAATTCTCCCAAAACAGCACAGGGTCAGAATTTTACTAAAAGGCCTAAATATATACTTACACCCCTGCTAATATATGGTGAAATGGCCATTAACAAACTGCTTGTCGAATGTTAGGTATAACTGTGCCAGGATATTTGAACCCTTCTTGAAAGAACTGGGGTTTTTTTTTTATTTGGTTGTTTTTCTGGGTTGTTCGCAGATCTTTTGGGCCTAATTCACAAATTTTCAAAAGGCTTAAGGTTCAGACTTTGAAAAGGCCATTTCAAATAGCCTGATTTGTCCATTCTTAAAAACTGTTTCTAATTTGTGTTTGGGATCATCATCTTTGTTGAAACACTTGGCTGAGTCAAAGTTTGAACAATCTAAACCAAACTGCAAATAACCCTCAAAAAATAGTAAACTGGTTAGGAGGATGTGGAACAGCAGAGGAACCTCCAAGGCTTTAAGCCTACTGTTAACTGGAAGCTGCTGTAACACTAGTGTCAACCTGCACAGTAAACCCATTTTAACAGTGCATGAACAGGGGAGTGCTATAAGCAAGAAAGAAGACTCTACTCCAAAATCAACACCTTGAAGCATAGTTGAATTTTGTATTTACCTACAGGCACAAACCGAATGCCTTTTATAGAAACATTTTATGAACAAATGAGACAAAAATTGTCATTTGATCACAATGTGTTAATCAAGGTGTTAGTCAAGGTGAAGCTTTAAGAAAGCTGCACCAACTATAAAGCCTGGTGGTGGTAGCATCATGCTGTGGGCATTGCAGAATGTGGTCGGAATAATGTGGAACTACCTTCATATTCTTCAGCTTAATGTCAAAACAATAAAAAAAATATATGTTTTTTTGACTTGGGCACAATGTCCTTCTCAGACAGGACAATAATCTCAAAGTTGATTCCACATTGGACAAAAAACATTCCCAATGCATCAAAAAACACAAAAATAATTAAATATCCGTAACTGTAAGTTGTATGCAAACATCTCCAAACGGCACCACCTGAACACAAGCAGTGTGTGTCCTTTGCTTTGGTCATAAGTATTGTTGAGTTTAATGAGATGCAAGTTTGTTGGAGGAGGCAGCTGTGGAAGAGAAGTCAAGTGCCTGATCAGCGTGCAAATGTCTTGGAGCGCTGCCATTAAGACAGTTAGCTGTACTTATGACATATTTAAAAACATCTGTGATCATTTATTCATATATTTAGTGACCTACAGTACAAACAACATCAGGATGAGAATGTAATGTTTTCATGTTTGTCCTAATGTACAGAAAGAGGACAATGTTAATGTTAACAGGTATAACAGACTGACTCCTCACCACATACGGTGATCTCCTTGGTGTAGGATGTTGACAAATGGACAATATTTGGCATCTGTTTGAGGAGCTTTTTGGTCTCGTACAGCAGCTGCAGGACATACCTGGCATGTAGAATCTGTGTGGAAAAACACATCCACAAGCAAAAAAAGCAAATGTTGCTTTAAGAAAATTGAAAGTGTCATAGTGGGTACCTGCTGCTCTTTAAATGCACTGAGAAGTGTGTTTGTATCAGAGACAGAAAGAGGAAACGAAATACGAGGTCCAGTGTAAGACTCTGGGATGGAGATCATTTTGTAGCAGGTCTCTCTGTCTAGCCAGGGGTCGATGACAGGGTCCAGCAGCTGGGAGATCAAGTCTGGAGGAGATGATATGTGGCACTCTTCACAAACTGGAAACTCTTTTTATAACTTTTAATTATGCACTTGAAATTTAATTACACTGAAAGACGTGACATAAGAAAATAACCAGAGAGATTTTTATTTTCCAGATCAGCCAACTGAACCAACTTGTGCTTTGTAGCCTATAGCAATGGTCAGAATTATCATCTGTAAATAACTGCATTTTACTTGAAACACATGGTCACTACATCTGCTCTCATCTGGCAACAATAAATGGGAAGGTTGACTTCTACCTAAATCATTAATGGCATGGTGTAATCCCTTTTGTTGCCATTTGCGGGAGTTTACATTTAGCTAATGCTAGTACGATTTCAGTATTTCAGTTTTAATCCTGACTGAGGATAGTTTTTCTTCAAAACAGGCACCTCAAACTTCAGAGAGTGAAAAGTCAATTTAAAGTACAGTATAATTGATAATGGTCATCTTAATAATTGGTACCAAAATTGGAGGGTTATGATTTGGAGTTACAGAATGCTACATAAATTAAGATTTTGGACCTGAACGGGTTGGGAGAATATTTATTATAACTGGATATAAAAATAAAAACATCTCCAACACAGGGTTTATTTTGTAGAATATTTTTATAAATAGCTTGCCTCTGTATCACTTTCAGCTCTATGTGACATGAGAGCACTGCGATATGCTAATAAAAAATAATGGCCTCTAATTTATGCAAGCAAAAAAGCAGACATCTACCTACAGGCCTCCTTTTGTGGGTCTATTGTCTGTCGTCCATTAAATGCCCTTTGTTCTGCCCTCGGCCTCTCACTCTCAAACAAAAAACACAGATGTCTGTAGCGCACAATGACTACCCTGTCTGCATGTTGGCTGAATTTAAAAGCCATGAGAGACTATATTCAGCAGAGAATCGGCCATAAGAATGAGGTACGGATTAGCTTGTAGAAGAAGCGTTTTGCCTTTCAGCCGGATGAGTTGTGCAATCCACACTTAAACAGTTTAAAAGCTACACACCAACACACTGGCCTCCACATTCAAAGCTGTTACTAAGCAACAGCGTATATGTTGGGCTTTCGGATTTAGGCCAAACTATACTTGTTAAACAAAAATGGTGCTTATTACGAGAAATGTTCCTTTTTCAACAACTTCGCCCTAATTGATGACTAACAAATACTAAAATGTCACCTCTTACTGAGGTCGGAAGTAGTATTGAATAACAGATCACACTAAACATGTTTGAAGCTATAATAAAGACACAAATAAGAGGATACAATCTAACTTTAGAAAATGTAGCCATTGCTGGGAATAAAAGGGAAACATGAACCATGAAAGTAGAGGCTTACATTAACTAAAAAACAATAAATCTTAATGGCAGCACTGTTTCTGTCTCACCAGGTCCGTTTCCATTAAGCTGAGTGACGTTGTCCAGCATGTAAGTAAAAAAACTGGACAGCTGGAGAAATTAAGACAAAATAACACATAAGCTTTAGGATGACTTCTAAATAAGCAACAGTCAGAAATGCCTGCAGCACAGAGAGAGAGACCTGTAGCTGGTCCTGTTCCCCAGCGTATTCGATGGACTGAAAGATGTTCCAGGTGTACCTCCGTCTCATCTCCAGTCGGGCCATGTAGTGCCGGTACCATCGCTGAATTAATACAGCTGCCTTCAACGCTACAGTAAAGTAGCAGATGTTTATCAACTGAGCAGAAGTGCAACAATATGTTTAGCCATCTGCTCATGGAAGAGCTTAATCTTCAGGTGGTTTTAACCTTTTGTTCTAAGTTACTTTATAAGAAGCAAGTAATTAAACAGCTATAAATGTCCTAGATACTAAGCTTTGCAAAAAATGGTTAAAACCCTTAAACTTTGTCACATTACAGCATCAAACTGTTATGTATTGTATTTTTCATATTTGAAGGGGGAAGGAAAAGGTTTCAAATAAAATAAAATCTGAAAAGTGTGACATGCATATGAATCTAACCCCTGACTAGTAAAATGTTTTGTAAGACTAAGCTTTGTTGCTCTTATACTTGCAGGTCTTGCACATAGAGACTGAAGGTTTTGCCCACTGTTTGCAAAGAGAATCAGGGAAAGAATTTTCAAGTCTTGTCACAGATTCTCCATTGACTTTAGGTCTTGACTTTGACTAGTCCCTTTTAACACATGTATTTGCTTTGACTAGTCCCTTTTAACACATGTATTTGCTTTGATCTAAACCATTGTATTTAAGCTCTGGTGATATGTTTAGTGTCATTGTCCTGCTGGACAACAAACTTAAGCCCCAATCAGAAGTCTTTTCCAGCCTCTAACATGTTTTCTTCTAGTATTTTCCTGTTTATCTCTGTTCATCTTCCTATCAACTGATTAGTTTCTCTCTGCCTACTAAAGAAAACATTTCCACAGCATGAGGCTCCCACCACCATGTATCCTTTTCCTTCTCCTTCACAGTTATGTATTTCTGCGTGGTACTTTGAGGTTTGTACTTGTAATGTGCTAAAAAGTCAGAGAGTGCAAAGGGTACTCTGCTTTTGCAAGGTACTATATGTATGCATTCAAATACATAAAGATGATAATTTGAGTCAAAGACTAAAAATTATCTTACTCAGAGCCGGGCTGGGACTTTTAAGAGCTTCTTCTGTGAGAAGAAATACAAGTCAGCAAGAGAAGCTGGTAATTGAATAAAATCATGAGCAAACACAGACACACATGAAGACACACACACAGACAAACTAAGTAGGAGCGATAACAAGACACAAGGGAGGTCATGGGCAACAGTGGGACTGGAAAAACTGAACGAATTAAACAAGCTTTTGGGAGTAACGACACTCATTAAAGAGAGAAGACTAGCTGTGAAGAAAACAAAACACTACCATCTGTCAAACATCTGTGTGTGTGTGTGTGTGTGTGTGCAACAAACCCAGAAGCCAACGCAGTGAAAGAAAAGAGCACAACACTGAACAATAATAAAACAGTGCATTGACAGCTAAGAAGTGCTGCTTTATAAGATTAAACAAAAGAAAATGAACCAAAACAAGTTCTTAAAAAAGCCAAGGACTTAGATCATTGGTTTTACTTTCAAATAGATAAGTTATTTACAGTAATGGTATAACCTATTAATAATCTACTGCTTATGTCTTGTACATGCTGTTATTTCTAGTGCTACTCCAACTGTTATAGCCAGATATTGTATTTATCCTTTATCTTTTGTTTATATTTTTTGTAAAACAGTAATTTGTGGCTTTTACTTTAACATGATCCATGTATTTTCTGAGGCTGATGCATTTTGAGTAAATTCACACTTTTATTAGTAATCACTGACAAATTAATGTCCTTTTCAATAAATTGTCTTGTTTGTTGTAGAAAAAAACAAAACACATTTAGTCTCCTACAGACATTGTGTAGTCCACCCAGGATCATTCAATTTAAGGATTAAATGTGTTAAGTCCTCACTGAAGGACTTTACTTACATATAAAAGGCTTAATATGTTTTTATTACAATCAAACAAATTTAAAAGCATGCTCTCCTCTCTTGGTAGTCCCATTCACACTTTTTTAGCTTAGTCTGCAACACGTTTAAGTGCACTAGCATGACAAACTATACTAGTTTTGATAAAACTGATAATTTCCACCCCCCAAAAGAAAAACACAACACCACAAACACAACCAGTCTACACTATAGTCCAGAATACTTTTACCCGTTTCCAGTTTCTTTACTTGTGTTTCAGTGGCAACAGAGGTGCCACATCCCATGATGGTCAGCAGGGAGGTCCAGGGGTCACATTATTCACTCTTCTCCAAGCATGGGGGGGCTTACTTTGGATGGCAGCATCTAACTGATGACCATGTTAACCTAAACTTTCCCTACACTTTTGTCTTACATGATAAAAGACAGCCTAAGAAAATGCTGGCTCGGGCATTATAATAATTAAATGTTTAAAAATGTTTACCCTTTTCTGCCTGGGCTGAAGCCCCTGTCTTTCAAGATCTTAATAACACCCCTGACTTGCGACCAGAATTAAGCTTGTAAATGGCTGCCAATATGTTTTGCACGCTTCGGTGAATTGCGCAGAAAAAAAGATCTAGCTACGGAAAAAAGTCGCATTACATTATCTACTATTATGGTTTCATAAACAGACTTGTGTCGCTTTCAGCTGTGCAGTTCGTTGAATCCTACCCGGAGCTTAAATCCGCACGATCCTTTGGGAAGAAGTGATCGCATTATTTCATGCGTAAAAATGTGCGTCCAAGTCTGTAAAGGTCCAGCTCCGCGTCCTCTTCGATGGATAGGTTAGATAGTTGAATATTCAGATGTGGGAAGGAGATCGGAGCATTCCCAGAGAAGCTGTGGACGCAAAAGGAGGTGCAGAATGCATGCCCAGAGATCCGAGCTGGAAGATGAAGCGGAGGCAGTAGCAGGTGGTTTCCAACATTAACCACAGCACCTCCACATGCTGCTCCGTACTGCAAGGGAAGCTGTGTAATATGGCATAAACCTCGCACATCGGGGTTAAAATTGTCTTAGACGTTGTCCTCGTTGTGCGACTATACATTTTAATTGTTTAAACAGACAGAATTTACATTATCCAAACAAAGAAAAAAAATACAAATATACAAAAATGTTCAAAGGATCTAAAATTAATCAGAAAGTTTGAAGATTTAATTATCTTTGTGTCAAATAGTGAAACCATATAGCAGTGATAAAGGCTACATTTTTATATTGTGCAAATCAGTCTCCAACCAACCACAAAATCAGTCTGGAGGGTAAATTCATTTCCATAAGCAAGCTGCCAAATGTAGAGGAGCAGTGATATTACCATTTAAATTTAACTGAATGATAATTGCAGCTAGTCATCAATAGGAACAAGAATTAACCCATTAGTAATAAGACTAATTTTAATGATTAACTCAAAACAGGAAACAACTTAAGTTGAACCAATGCAAGATCTAACATTCAATGGGAAATGAAGGCTCCATATGCTCTTGGAGATGTTTGTAGTCCAACTTTAGTTTTTTTTTTAAATTTTATTTACCTTTTCTTTCTCTGTGGGACTATGATCGTTCCATTCAAAGCAGAAAAGTAGGAAAGCATGTTTCATTCCAGTATCCAATAATTAGTTTCCCAGCTATTTTGTTTAATCTACAGAGGGAGACGTTCCAAATAAAACCATCTCTGATAAAATATTAGGACGCTGCAGCTTCTAATTTAAATGTTCAAAACAGGAGGAGGAATTAAAAATGTGCATTCAGCATTAAATCTTCATCTAAAATAACTGATCATAAATTATTTATGGTCCAATTAATAAATTTTCCCAATTCTCAGAGTGAGAGCAGTTTAAATACTTTGACATGTATCCACATGCATCAGTTTCTTGAAAACACTTCAGGGCCATAAACACTGCTTATTTTGGCATGCTCCTCTTTTCCATTAAAGATGTTTACCTCAATTCTTTCACAAGTCATGGTAAGAAGAGTGAAATGTGTAAGAGGTCAGATTATTCAGGAAGATAGTGTCATAGCCATCACATGCCCACTTGTTACAGATCTACATTCAACTTAAAGTTCACAGTTGACAAAGTTAGCATTTCAAACCTTGATAAAAGTTACTGTTGGTAAGTTCCATTCAGGATTACAATGTCTCAAGTCCAGCCCTTCAGAGCTACTATCCTGCAGCTTTTAGATGCATCCCTTACCCATCACAGCTGAACCAAAGGAGTAGCTTGTTACCAGGCCTCTGCAGAGCTGAGTGAATCCTGCAGTTTGATTCAGGGTGTATTGGAGGACTCCAGCACATAGACCCTGCAGTTTCACCTGAAAGCACCTTACAATTCTTCATTTTATGCCCCATGAGTTACTGAACCATTCATTGAACCTTTAAAAAAATGTTCACTTTCTTTTAGTTATGTGAGCCAATAGGATTCATGTCCAGGGTTCGCTAATTCACATGCATTGTCCTCATTGCCTCTGTTGTGTTTGCCAACATAATTGGAGCAGTTTTGTTAAAATGCAGTCTCCTCCTTTGGAGCGAGATGCCATTAGATTCTTCATAAATACCTGACACCAAGGCAGAAGCACTATAGTTTTAAAATTAAGCTTTTATTAATAAAAATGTAAACACAATGTTCAGTGAAAGTCCAATACTTTATGCAGCAGCTTTTGAACAAATCCTCTTTTGTACGATTGTGACAGCAGTATCAATTTCCTGCAGAGTGATGATTTTTAGTCTGTTGCTCTTGGACAACCGATATGCTTCCAAGCTCACCAGTCTAAGCAGGAGTGGCCTGGGGAAATTAAGATGCCGACTGGCCAGGAAATCTGGATTCTTCATCCTTGCTGGATGAGCCTGTTGGGGGGAAATTGTGAAAGAAAGAAGTTAAATTCAAGTCTTTGAAAGATGTTCTGTATATGGAGGGTGAGATTGTGTCATCTAAAATGCAATTTTAAGAGTGTACAATTCTTAGACACCACACAGAAACAACATCTAACCTCTTTATGAGTTTTGTAGATGAAATTGGAGTAACCTCGAACCCTCTTTCTTTCTGCAGGAATCCTGCGAGCTGCTTGAACAGGAGCCTTCATTCTCTTCTGCCCAATTACAAACAGGCTTCCAAAATAAACTAACAAAGCTGTTAGCACAGCCTTTTTACACAGCTCCAGATAAGAAAGTCAGAGGCTCTGTGTTAATGCTGAAAAGAAGATTTTAATGAACGCAAATTGACAACAGCTTTGCTTAATTAGGCTCAATTACTTTCACCCACCTGTCTGTAAAGCCCTCAGTGGGGGTTCAGGTGTTTTCTGGTCAAGAAAAAAATTAGACTCAAATAAAAACAGTTACATGTGGTCACATTATTTAGAGCTTTGTTTTGTTTTATGATTAATGTTTGTCTCATAAAAGGTGATGCAGGGCGGGGACCCTATCTTCAGTGTTTGAGGAGACCTCTTAACAACAGTGTTGTGATCCAACAGATTATCTTTTCTTTTTTCCTCTCCTTTTTTCCCCAGTTATATATATATATATATATATATATATATATATATATGTGTGTGTGTGTACAGGTGTTGGACAATGAAACTGAAACACCTGTCATTTTAGTGTGGGAGGTTTCATGGCTAAATTGGACCAGCCTGGTAGCCAGTCTTCATTGATTGCACATTGCACCAGTAAGAGCAGAGTGTGAAGGTTCAATTAGCAGGGTAAGAGCACAGTTTTGATCAAAATATTGAAATGCACACAACATTATGGGTGACATACCAGAGTTCAAAAGAGGACAAATTGTTGGTGCACGTCTTGCTGGCGCATCTGTGACCAAGACAGCAAGTCTTTGTGATGTATCAAGAGCCACGGTATCCAGGGTAATGTCAGCATACCACCAAGAAGGACGAACCACATCCAACAGGATTAACTGTGGACGCAAGAGGAAGCTGTCTGAAAGGGATGTTTGGGTGCTAACCCGGATTGTATCCAAACAACATAAAACCACGGCTGCCCAAATCACGGCAGAATTAAATGTGCACCTCAACTCTCCTGTTTCCACCAGAACTGTCCGTCGGAAGCTCCACAGGGTCAATATACACGGCCGGGCTGCTATAGCCAAACCTTTGGTCACTCATCCCAATGCCAAACGTCGGTTTCAATGGTGCAAGGAGCGCAAATCTTGGGCTGTGGACAATGTGAAACATGTATTGTTCTCTGATGAGTCCACCTTTACTGTTTTCCCCACATCCGGGAGAGTTACAGTGTGGAGAAGCCCCAAAGAAGCGTACCACCCAGACTGTTGCATGCCCAGAGTGAAGCATGGGGGTGGATCAGTGATGGTTTGAGCTGCCATATCATGGCATTCCCTTGACCCAATACTTGTGCTAGATGGGCACGTCACTGCCAAGGACTACCGAACCATTCTTGAGGACCCTGTGCATCCAATGGTTCAAACATTGTATCCTGAAGGCGGTGCCGTGTATCAAGATGACAATGCACCAATACACACAGCAAGACTGGTGAAAGATTGGTTTGATGAACATGAAAGTGAAGTTGAACATCTCCCATGGCCTACAGAGTCACCAGATCTAAATATTATTCAGCCACTTTGGGGTGTTTTGGAGGAGCGAGTCAGGAAACGTTTTCCTCCACCAGTATCACGTAGTGACCTGGCCACTATCCTGCAAGAAGAATGACTTAAAATCCCTCTTACCACTAACAGCTGTAGGAGGGACGTTGTCAGATAAGGATGGCATTAGGTAAGGCCATTAGCATCCTGTGGATTACTTTAATCCAGTCTCTCTTGTCCCTGCTGCTCACTCATTTGTGCGTCCGGTCTGGTGTGGAAGCAGGTTAGAAGATGGCGCTCAACGTGCAGCATTCTCTGCTGGTTCTGCTTCTTCTAGGAACTGACGGTACGATTTCAATAACAACTAGTCGGTTTTTACTCACCTGATGAATTTAGAACCTGTGCCTGAGGTTTTAGAAAGCAAAAGTCAGAATGGTTGTAAGGTATTTATGTTCAAAAATCCACCAAGTCTAGTCTCTAATTGATTTAAAGCTTTATTTTTATTTGAGTTTATGCATTTTGTTTACATTTTGTTAATGTGGTAAAATTAACGGATTTTATAAACAGAGTGGGTATTTCTTGGGTCCTTAACATCTTTTTGTTGTTCTTTCTCTTCTGTCTCCTCTGCTGGCTGTTTTTTTTCTTTTCTGACCATCTGTTTGGACAGTTCTCATCAGGATTCATGGTCAAGAGGTATGAAAGTCCCTTAGCATAACAAAAATATCCAAGATTATATAATTGCAAGAATATTAAAATATACAAAACTGTATTTATTACCTTATTCATCAACGACAAAAAGATGACTGTTGATTTTTTTAAAATGTTACTGCATTTTTTTCATTAACCATTTTGAAACAAGACCAGTGTTTCTGAGGCATGGACCAGCAAGTCCTGCAAATGTGACTGTGATGGAGCTGAATCTCCGACAGAGTTTTCCATCATGGGGTCTGGCTCTTTAATGAAAGGAGTGGATTGCATGCCAGGTAAGTGACTCAGTACAAATCATATTCTCTCTCTCTCTTTCCTAAAAAAATAAATAAAATTTGTTCTTTAGATGGAATCTGTAACTGATTTTTTGAAAGCTATTAGTAGACCTAAAGTGGTACAAAATGTAATTTCATACAAAATTGGGTATACCAAACAAACTGCAGTCACACGTAGCTTTTAATCAGACTTGGGTGATCAACTCCAGCTCCTCCAAACCAATAATGCCTATGGGGAATTTTTTTAACCCTGTGAATACTGTTAGAAACTATATACGCAAGCAGGTCTTTTACATTTGATGTGATCATCTGCTATATAAAAGAAAGTCAAAGATATATTTTCAAAGACAGAGTAATATGCAAATCTTCTAAAGTATTGTCTATGTAAAATTGTAAATATTCTGCATTAAAACCTCAGATTTCCAAAGACCAGGCAATACATTTGTTCACATGCAAGCTCTGACGTGCATGGGCATGAAAAGCATTAGTCTAGATTTGACACCACAAGGTGGACATGCTCCACTGAGTATTTTCTGAGAAAATGATGTAGATAGAGCCATGAAAACAAGAGAAGGTTATAAATTGGAAATAAAGGCATGAAAACACCCGGTGAGATCTGGTCTGAGGTTTAACCTCACATTAAATCCATGTGAAAATCCATGTGTTTGCTGTTTGCTTTAGCTCTTCTGTAAATAACAAGACATACAAGCACAAACATAGTGAAAGCAGCCACGGTGCACCTGATCAGATTTAAATCATGTCAGACTTTCAGAAGAGATGAACGGTGATTACAAGTCATACAAGAGAATAAGTGAGTGTCATCTGAGCCACAAATTGCATGGCAAAAAGTGACAATAAAGACACAGAAGTTCAGCAGATAATCATCATGCCAGAACATGATGCAGCTCTTATTAGACTGCTCTTATCACAGAATCACAGAAACCAGTTATTAGTACAACGCGGACCCGGTGATGATGAATGAAGAGCCTGAATGAGTACTTTGTGCTGGAGTTGACATTTTGCCTCCACCTTTGGTGTCTCACCTCTAGGCATTGCTATTATTTCAACCATTTGAACATTTTTAATTTAGGAGTAGAGGACTACAGAGGTATTTGTGTTATTGTTATGCAAACACTTATCTCGTGAGTCACACAAAAGCTCTGCTGTGAATGTTGTAATGCTGGGATTACAGCGGATGCTTTAGGTCCCTGGATAGTCTCAAAAAAAGCAGTAAACAAAAGAGCAGCCAGCTACGTCCACCACAGGTCTTGTTGTTTGTATTAACAATCCACTCTTTCTCACCTCCATCTTCTCTCTCATTGCCCATCTTAGAAAAAGGGAGAGCTCATAGTATAGGAGCAACATGGAGCTACAGTCATGGAGGGTGCATGGCCATCTGTCTGCCTGCCATCCTAATGGACATCACTGATCTCTTATTGAAGAATTAAGCTGTTTGCTTTTAGGATGAAATATGGGTCATGTTGTGCCTGCAAACAGCTCCTTTGGTGCTGGAGCATGTAAGGATGTCAGCATTGGTGAAGGCAAAGCGGAAAGGATAGAGAGTATAAATCCTAAGAGGCTTTTGTGGTGACCGGTTGCATCCATTCAGCCCAGGGATTGTCTTTCAGAACCAATGCTGATAATGAGACAAGAAAAAAAAAATGATTTAAATGGCAATTTTTACTTTATGTGCAGAGTGTCCATATCACAGGCCTCTTGGATTTGAGGCAGGGTCTGTGAGTCCAGATCAAGTCACCTGCTCTAACCAGGAGCAGTACACCAGCTGGTTCTCCTCGTGGCTCCCAAACAAGGCCAGGCTCAACAGCCAAGGTTTTGGGTAGGTCAACGTAACCATTTTCCAATCACAATATTTGTTTTTATATGAAACAATGCTAACATTATTTGCAGGCCTACAGTTATGCGGTGCTGTGGCCCTTCATGTTCTGCTTGATTCTACAGTACTAGCAATAATTAGTAGCTGGTGAGATTGAACTGTAAAATGTGGTTAATCTGTGTAAATCCATGTTTTAACAAGTTGGCAAAAGATTTTTGCACTGTATGATTATAGCATTCAAATGTCTGCACATGTTTCTATGTTTTCAGTTGACCACATGTTACTGAGTTTTCTGTGCCAAAATGAATAAAAAACATCGATGATCCTACAATCTGTGAGGAACAGTTAGCATAAACACAATATGGCTCACACCATGGGTCAAGTTCACACAATATGTCCTGTTTAAAAAACACACAAATATAAACACCATAATGCAAAAATACATAGTGTGAGAGCAACATTTTTTTTATATTAAGAATCTGATTTAGAATTCTACTAAATACAGTCCTCGTTCTTTAGCATGACGTTCTATTAATGAAGACATTTGAACAATGACATCGGTAGTAATGGCAAAGTTTTCTAACCTGCTTCCACCATCAACCAGCAAAAGTACTTATAAAGAAAGGCTGATATTAATAACACAAGACAAGCTATGTTAATATGGGATAATGCCATATATTTCGAAGTCACAGAATAAGGTATGGAAAACTGGTGCGCCCAGCCATGCATACTGGAGACGTGTTTCCAGCATGTGGTGTTTGTTAGTAGGCCTGCTAAAAACAGCAAACTGCAAACATTGTTTCTTATAAGGTGAGCTGGATAAGAAATCTTCCAGAGCTAGAGATACGATGAAAGAAAGCTTTTCTTTAACTAATAAAATTATGTCGTATTAGAATCAATGCTTGTTTACATTATTATATCTATGAAGTATATGATTATGACCACAACACAAAATGTAGTAAACACAGGCCATTAGACTGATTGCAGTTTACTTCTGCTATAATAAAGCTGCTTAGAGCACTGTCACATTACAGCATGACAGTCATTGTGAGTTTTTTGTCCCATTTCTGTTTCTTGTCCAAGGTGCGCGTGGCTGTCCAAGTTCCAGGACAACAGTCAGTGGCTGCAGATCGACCTGAAGGAGGTGATGGTAGTCTCAGGGATCCTCTCTCAGGGCCGCTGCGACGCTGATGAGTGGGTCACCAAATACAGCGTTCAGTACCGCACAGACGATAAGCTCAACTGGATTTATTACAAAGATCAAACTGGAAACAATAGGGTCAGTAGAGCTCCACAAGGGTGCAGGGTGCAACAGCAACATGTTGGACATAAACTGACAGCTCAGGTTTTAGGTACATTGTTTAAAACAGTTTCGTTGACTGAAGGTGATGCTATAAATATGCATCTGAACTGTGACAGAATGTTAAGTGAATTATCACTTATAATTGGAACAGTTTAAAACATGTACACAATTTCTTATTCATTTTTTAATAAAAATCTAAAATACATTAATCAAACATACTCTATATTTTTATACACTGCTCAAAAAAATAAAGGGAACACTTAAACAACACAATATAACTCCAAGTAACTCAAACGTCTGTGAAATCAAACTGTCCACTTAGGAAGCAACACTGATTGACAATCAATTTCATAGGATGTTGTGTAAATGAAATAGACAACAGGGGGAAATCTTTGGTGATTATCAAGACACACTCAATAAAGGAGTGTTTCTGCAGGTGGGGACCACAGACCACTTCTCAGTACTGATGCTTTCTGGCTGATGTTTTGGTCACTTTTGAATGTTGGTGGAGCTTTCACACTCGTGGTAGCATGAGACGGACTCTACAACTCACACAAGTGGCTCAGGTAGTGCAGCTCATCCAGGATGGCACATCAATGTGAGCTGTGGCAAGAAGGTTTGCTGTGTCTGTCAGCGTAGTGTCCAGAACCTGGAGGCGCTACCAGGAGACAGGCCAGTACACCAGGAGACATGGAGGAGGCCGTAGGAGGGCAACAACCCAGCAGCAGGACCGCTACCTCCGGCTTTGTGCAAGGAGGAACAGGAGGAGCACTGCCAGAGCCCAGCAAAATGACCTCCAGCAGGCCACAAATGTGCATGTGTCTTCACAAACGGTTAGAAACCGACTCCATGAGGATGGTATGAGGGCCCAACATCCACAAATGGGGGTTGTGCTCACAGCCCAACACCGTGCAGGACGCTTGGCATTTGCCAGAGAACATCAGGATTGGCAAATTCGCCACTGGTGCCCTGTGCTCTTCACAGATGAAAGCAGGTTCACACTGAGCACATGTGACAGACGTGACAGAGTCTGGAGACACCGTGGAGAGCGATCTGCTGCCTGCAACATCCTTCAGCATGACCGGTTTGGCAGTGGGTCAGTAATGGTGTGTGGTGGCATTTCTTTCCATGTGCTCGCCAGAGGTAGCCTGACTGCCATTAGGTACCGAGATGAGATCCTCAGACCTCTTGTGAGAACATATGTTGGTGCGGTTGGCCCTGGGTTCCTCCTAATGCAGGACAATGCTAGACCTCATGTGGCTGGAGTGTGTCAGCAGTTCCTGCAAGATGAAGACATTGAAGCTATGGACTGGCCCGCCTGTTCCCCAGACCTGAATCTGATTGAGCACATCTGGGACATCATGTCTCGCTCCATCCACCAACGTCACGTTGCTCCACAGACTGTCCAGGAGTTGGCGGATGCTTTAGTCCAGGTCTGGGAGGAGATCCCTCAGGAGACCATCCATCGTCTCATCAGGAGCATGCCAAGGTGTTGTAGGGAGGTCATACAGGCACGTGGAGGCCACACACAATACTGAGCCTCATTTTGACTTGTTTTAAGGACATTACATCAAAGTTGGATCAGCCTGTAGTTTGTTTTTCCACTTTAATTTTGTGTGTGACTCCAAATCCAGGCGTCCATTGGTTAATAAATTTGATTTCCTTTGATGATTTTTGTCTGATTTTGTTGTCAGCACATTCAACTTTGTACAGAACAAAGTATTCAATGAGAATATTTCATTCATTCAGATCTAGGATGTTTTATTTGAGTGTTCCCTTTATTTGTTTGAGCAGTGTATATATTTTATACCTCTATATCTTTTAGCAACTTTACTGTTTACATTTTCTATTTTCAGTTTACAACTGTCATAAGTCAGAAAAAGCTACAATTAAGCCAAACTGCTGCTGCTGCTAGATTTAGGTTTAAAATAAAATTATCAATAATTTTGGACTTAACTGTAAATACAAACAAACTGAACAAATTTGTCAAATTTAGAAAATTGTAACATAAGATAATTTGATGACCAATGAGAGCTTACTACCAAACCTGTAACATCCTTTTACATTTTAATTTGTAGTTGTAACAACAAGTTGTCTTAAAGGGGTAGTTCAGATATTCTGAAGCGAGGTTCTGTGAGGTTCGAATCAGTAATAGTTTCCACAGCTGAATAAAGTGTTGAAAAGTGATTATATCCTCATACTGGTGGAAGGCTAACAGCTCATCGTAAAGTTTTAGCTGATTTCAAGAACTTGTCATCCAACGACATATTAGTGGATATTAGCAGTCTAGACTAAGTTGTTATTTAGTTTATCACCGTATTCTCAGCTGAACAGATATGTTACAATGGTGAAATCGTCAGGCTGCCCCTGGTATACTTCCAGCATGTTTTAAATAGCTCAAATCATCTAAAACGCAGGTCTTTCAGACTAGCCATTAGCTTTCCACCGCTCTGAAGATTTATTATTTTCTGCAAACTCACTATGACATTTTTCTACTATGGGTAACAAAGTTATTACTGACAGCTAAACAGAACCTCACTGCAAAAAGAAAATCTGAATTATACCTTTAATCTGCCAGTCATTCATTGCTCTTGCCAGTCTTCGCTAAGCATACCTTGACCTCACCTTCCTGATTCTCCTCAGATATTTTATGGAAACTCTGACCGCTCTTCCTCTGTCCAGAACCTGCTGCGGCCTCCCATAGTGGCTCGTTACATCCGCATTCTCCCCCTGGGATGGCACACTCGCATTGCTCTGCGCCTGGAATTACTAATCTGCATGAAAAAATGCATGTGAACCTCTCCTTCTTATATCCCTGAAAGCATTGTCCCAAAGCCTGTGTGGTGTTTAATTATGTATTCTTAGATCTAGCTACATGAATATCAAATTGACCCTGAAATATTCACGACCCCAAACGGTTTTACATCCAACATGCTTCCATGAAAATAGCTTTGTTTGATATGTATAACAAGCTTTCGTTCAGTCCGCTCCACATTGTCTGTGCTAAACCAGTCTCCCACTGGGGCTCTAATTTGAAGAGTTCTCAATGGGTGGCTTGGTTTGCAGAAAAATGGCATAAATTCAAAGCAATAATCAGTAGCTGAATAGAACAGGCAGTGGTTTGTTGCTGCAGGTTTGTGCTGTTCCGTGACAAACGGGGTAAAACATTATTTCAGCATTTCTCAATGTATGACTAAACCAGACAGTCCATTCATTAAACACTCTAGTTATAAGTTACATTTATAGTGCGGTCCATTAATCCTACATAAATGCTACAGACAGTTAAATTAACTGAACTGTTTCTGTTTCTGAAGCCAGAAAATCCAATTAGTTTGATTATATTCAATTTCTTTTAAAAACAAATTCAAACCTTTAGCAGAGGGCAGCTTATTTTGAATTAAAGACAGTAAATATGTTCTGAAAATAAATGTGAGCTATTTTAGGCCATTGTCACATGAATTTGATTTATTTGAAAGGGAACAGTGTAATAATTTAATAAAGCACATGACAATTCATGAGTTAAAAAAGCCAGAATTAGTCAAAGGGCTATTTTTCATCAGTAGTCTCCTACAGATTTTCTTTCTGATAACTGCTATTATTTTTGAACTTATTCTAAAAAGGGATTTGTTAAGTGGGATGTCACAAGCCCCTGCTCTACTTTATATCTGGTTAGCAAAACAGCTTCATTGCTGCATAGAAGGAGATAGTGTAACTCATAAAAACTACAATGTGAATGTAAAGAATAAGCTTTATTAGGAAGCTATATATATGTTCATTTATGTGTTTTCAAAGAACAAATGCAAAAACCATTAAGAGTGAAGACATTATTGACTCGAAAAACTGTAAAAGGCTTCATATTAAATCTACATTTTACTGCAAGCATATTTTCATTTCCTACATCTCATAATTCTTATTTCAGTGTTAAGACACCCAGTTAAAACAATATATCTGTAGTGCCCATTTAGTAACACTGATAGCTTGTGGCTTCCTCCGCTTCTATAGCTATTCACTGCAACAATAACTTAATCTTTTACAAGTTATATAGCTTTATGCAGACATTTAATAAATTAGAATGTGAGCTCCCATGAGGCTCATTTGTCTGATTAAAAGTACGTTTTTTAAAATAAAAACTTTAAGCAGGTGTGAAACATACTTTTCATTGAGTCCACATTTCTGCATTAAAAATGTTTTTATTGGTCTGATGTAATATTCTAATCTTAAATGGCTTGTTTCCATTTGCTGTAAGTGGAAAATCATCATAATTATCAGAAATTCAGGCTTTAAAACATCAGTCTGTGTGTAAATAGTCTAAATAATGTGTTTTACTTCGTGAACTGAGTTACTGAAATAAGTTAACTTTTCAATAAAATTCAAATTTATTGAACATGATTGTATATTGACACAAAATACATAAAATTCATTAACATTGAAAAATATGACCCACAAATAACTCTGCAGTCTAACCTTTGCAGACCCACAACTTTCAAGGCCGAGTTCTCTGCTGACTCAAAAATTATAGGAACATCCAAACAGAAACAGGCAATGGGTCTATATTTCTGAATAACATAGTAGGGGGTGCTTTTCCTTTAAATACCTCAAAATTTTCTTCCTGTTTTTGTTTTGTTTTTGTTTTTGTTAGGGATTTCCTTCGGTTTGTTGCAGCTAGCTTCACTGTTACCGTGTTGTGATGAAACCTCTTGTTTTTTTCATGGTGCTTTGGGATGAACTGTTGAATGAAAAATGTGTCATTTGTCGCATCTTTAAATTGTTTTCTTTGACTAAATCCACACAGGTGTCATGTCTGTTGTTTTGTATTTTCAGGTTGTGTCTGTGCAACAAAACACACGAGTCGTTCAAAAATGTACAGTTGGTATTTATTATGAGACCTTATCATATTTTAATTAGAATGGTCAGTAAAGATACACTCTCTTATTACTATTTACACCCTGTCAGAGGTGGAAAATAGCTAATGGAAAAACATAAAAGGAAATAAAAGATGTTTTAGGAAACACATTCATATTTGGGAACCAAAAGTCATCTTCCCATGTGTGAGTGACTTAATGACTAAAACCTTTTTTACCAGAACTGTTGAGTCATTGAGCTAAGTATAAGGCTTTGGGTCACCGGCAAGGCAAGCTTTGTCATCCCTCTGTTAATGAAGGATATAAACAACCCCACATTAGCAGTCATTTACAATCATTAGCACTAAGTGTTTGCACTAACGCAGAGCTTTATGGGGCAGTACTGTATTTGCTTTGAGCCATGTTCAGGGTGAGATATTTTGGCATTCGGAAACATATCGCAGAGTGATATAATGATCATTACTTCCTCTCCTTCCACTATACTGCAGGGAATACTCCAATTAAATTTTTAAATGTGACAGAGTTGCATTACTTTGAGATTCTTTCTTTATGTTATCGCTTTGGATCAGCCATGTAGTCAGTTGATTCACTGCAAAACTGAAGCTGCAATCTAGTAGACAAGATTGTTATGTTCTCTTTCATTGTTTGAAAAATGTTTTATGATTTTCAAACCATAAAGGAGGAAGGAATGAGGAATAAGATTGGAGACTGGAGGAAGCATTGCATTGTAACCTTATCTAGGCCTCAGATACTGATATTCTTTTCATTTTCCTCATGTCACAAGACAAAAATTTTCCCTGATCATGACTGCTGATGTTAAAAGTAATGCAAACAGGGAAATGTACAAAATTGTTTACAAAAGAAGCATTTACAAAAAGGTGATGGCACAAGCTTTAAAATGCACACAAAGGATGTAAACATACATTATAGAATAAGTCTGGGGTTATTTTGTATAACCAGTGTTGACTGCAAAGTCCAGTCCCAAAACCAAGCAAAGTTAGACGGATTGTTTTTGTTTTATTCAAATGCTTCAGCTGAGATTGGAAAAACTAAAATCTACATTATGAGTAATTTTTGTTATAATAAAAAACATTAAACTTTTCTTTTTTAGTAGTTCTTCATCTATCAAGATGCAACTCCTTCCCTGTCTAAATTATTCCCTTATTAGTGATAGTTTTGACTGCTAGAGATTATTTTAAGGATTTCTGTTTTTTTTTTTCAGTCAGTCATTTTCTACCACTTATTCCATAATGGGTCGTGGGGGAGTCTATGGGCGAGAGGCAGGGTACACCCTGGACAGATCGCCAGTCCATCACCAGTCAACCATGCACACACCTAAGGGCAGTTTAGAGTGACCAATTAACCCAACACACATGTCTTTGGACTGTGGGAGGAAGCCGGAGTACCTGGTGAGAACCCAGGCATGCACGGGGAGAACATGCAAACTCCATGCAGAAAGACCCCCAACTGGAAATTGAACCCAGGACCTTCTTGCTGCAAGGCAACAGTGCTACCAACTGCACCACCATGCAGCCCTTCTTTTTCTCTGATACCAAATTTATCCATGGCTGTGTTGAACTGAACACGGTAATGCCTGTTTTTGTACAGCACCAAGGTTATAGAGGTTTGGCTCCTAAGACAATCATTTGGAATGACAGTATATATAAAACTATATCCAGACTTATTCTGTAAGTTCTTAATAGCTGCTAATGAGGTATGCCTTTTTGAAACAATCTTCAGAGTTGGATTTCATCCGTTCTCAGTTTCACAGGTTAACATGAGCAAAGATGCTTGTTATCTATCGAGGGAGGTTGTAGACAAACCCAAAATGGCAGCATGAAGCTGGAGAGCTGTTTGTTGTTACTTATAAAAGACAGAAAATTTGTCTAAATTTAAAAAACAAAGCAGTGGCACCAGAAGTTGGACATGTTTCGGCAATGTAAAGAAAAAAACGTCAGACCGTAAATCATTAAAAAAAATATTCCACCTTCGTTGTGATACATAACACATACAATTCAGTTTGTTAAAGAAAAATACATAAAACGTTTACAAGCTGTAATAACTTGCCTGCATATGTGTGCACACGCTTAAACGTTGCTAAACCACTTTCTTATTCAGTTTCAGCATTCTTGACTTTAGCCAGTTTCTCAGGTCAGTTTTGACCTTAAATGTTTAGGTGTTTTAGCAAACACTTAAGGTGTTTGCTAAAAACATAGAAAAGAGAGATTTTTGATGTCCAGCTTCATAATGAGCCCAAAAATCTGCTTGAACCTACAAAAAAATGACTACTAGAAGAACATTATGTTCAGAACTAAATCTAACAGAGCATATGTGAGGTCATCTGGAGAGGGCTGTGGACAAGAGGTGTACCCACAGTCTGATACCCTCTGAGATTTTCAACTTTTGTCATTTAGATTTAGCCAATATTACCATGTCTATCAATGTAACACATATTGATAAACTCCCACCAAAGACAAAATGCTGAAACCTAATAAATAGATGCCCTAAATAAGTATGGGTCTAACTACACAAACACTTATAGAACCAGTTATTTGCAGTTTCCCTGCAGGCTCTTGCTTGCTTTTTAAAACTGTATAGGATATATGTTCAAATTGAAGGTGGAAAAAGTTTTGAAATGATTTACTACGGTAAATTTTTTATACCACAAAAACATGGCATTTTGTTTCCATCAAGGGTGTATACTCTTTCTATTTCCAGTGTATTTAACGCACAGAGCCAAGCCATCGCCCTCTAGCTCACCTGCTAACAAACCATGCCTACAAATATCCCAAATTATCACACAACTTCACAACTAATGTCATGAAGGTGATGGACATATCTGTACTATATCTAATGTCAGTGGTTTTTCACTTTTCAGTATTTTGTCGTTTTTATTTTTTTTTACAATATGATGAAATAACAAACATGGGTAAAAATAGGATAACATAAAATATGTTAACATCATCATATTTAACATAAACAGACATTCACCATTATTAAATATTCCTTTTGACATTATTATCAACACATAAATATTTATTAATTTCTCTGTGTCGAAACTAAAGCTCTTGCAATTACACATTTAATTCTAAATGTTTTTATATTATTCCCATATAACCTACATACTGTGTCATTTATAGCTTATATCCTTGAATTTAAAACAAATAAATATTTCATAAATAATATTTATATAAATCTTTCTCTCTTTTTTGTTATCAAATATCAGTGCTTGAAAAACCTTTGAGACGGGAGCATCTAAATTGTTGCAGTAGTGTCCTGTTAGCAGAAGATGGCAGCAGAGAGGTCACACAGGAAGTGTCTCATTGACAGGAAAGATCAGCTTGTTCTGATGTTAGCAGAATAAGCTGATGTAGTGCTGACATCCTGAGAAGGTCTTTATTTCACCAAATCACACATTACCGATGTTGGGCCTGTCAGCATCTGGTCTTTGTAGATTTCAGAGGCATGAGAATCAATAGATAACTATATTTCTGAAGAGAATGTGGTCATATGATGTGAGCTCCCTTGTGAACTTTTACAATGGTACCATTATGCTGGTCGCCAGGTTCGAAGGATGGATCCACGTCAGAGAGGTTTGGGGGTGTTACAGGGCTGTCTCCTTCAGGTCGTTTAGATTTGGCAGCCTGGTGCGGGATGCTCGGGTGAAGGTAGGTCCGTTCTGACCTGGTTTGATGCCCAGTTGTTCTGGAGTAAACTGAGCGCCTTCCACCCGCTGTAAAGCTGACACGTGCCAGCTGGACTCAATCTGTCCCGGTAAGGTGTAGCTGGCCTTGCGGTTCTTCGCCTGGGTTGAGCTGCTCACCCCTGAGTGCCCCCTGCTCTCCGTGTGCCCTCGACCATCTGGGTAACCGGCTTTGGAGGAGGGCTGAGGTGGGTTGGGGAGGGGGGCTTGGAAGCGCAGGTCAGGAGGAGGTGGAGGAGGCTGCCCTTGGTTTGAGGGAGAAGGGGAGAGATGGAGGAGTCGACGGAGTGACTTGAGTGGTTGACTCTGCTATGAGGGAAAACATTACAGTTAATAGATAATTAGATTTGAACCCACTGTTCGACCAACTCCTGAAAAAGGAAAACTATAAGTACAATATTAAAGACAAAGTATTTGAGAGGTGTTGCAGGTTTTGGCTGTACAGTGAACTTATTGAGACAGTGTACAGTGCTCTAAAATATATTTGCTGCTTACAGACTTTCACGCTGAATTTTGTCCCAAATCCTCTTTAAAGAATTGTTATATTTCACACAGGAGGACTTTTGGGTATGACTGGCATATTTAAGGTAATGCCACAGTATCTGAATTGGATTTAAGTCAAGAGTTTGATTTGATCATTCTCCGGCTGCACAATCCAAGTGCACTTGAGCTTAAAGTCATTGACTGATGGCTGTACAGTCTCCTACAGCAATTTCTTGTGGAGAGCAGAATTCATGGCCTCATCAATGATGGCAATTTGTCCAGGTCCTGAAGTAGCAGAAAAGCAGCAGAAAAGCCCCAGAACGTCACACTACCACCAAATGTAACAAATATATTTTTTCCTAAATGCTGTTAATTTTACACCAGATGAAATAGGACGCACAACTTCCAGAGTCGCTCATCAGTCCACAACATATTTTCCTAAAGTCTTGGGTATCATGGAGATGTTTTTTGGCAAATGTGAGATGTACATTTCCTAATATTTTTTTCCTCCTTTTTCCCTAGTCTCTTTCTTATTGTTGAATCATGACCTTAACTAAGGCTCTTGGGGCCTTCAGGGTTTTAGATATTCTGTTTTTTGTGACCGTCTGTGTAAGTCATCAATGCACTCTTTGAGTTTCCTATTCTTTGGTAGGCCAGCCACTTCTGGGAAGGTTTATCGCTGTTCCATAAGTACCACCCCAGGGAATTATGGTGCCAATCAAAAAGGTGCCAATAGTTCGTTAAGTGCCAACCAAATACCCCCCCCCCCCCCCCCAAAAAAAAGAAAAAAAAACAAATCTAAGAAACTGTTCACCAAACACTGGACATAATGTTTATGTCTTCCTAATGCCTGAGTGATAAATAGTTTATTCATATATAACTTTATGTTGGCTTACATGTTTCTCCCTCAAAATAAGAATCCCTATTTTTCCTTCTTCTGCTTACAGTATTCCTCTTAGTCCTTTTGATTTCTTGCCTTTTTCAGGTAACCTTTAAATTTTTTTCATATAGCTTTCATTTGTGATGCACAGTTTCTGTGGTCACGAAATCCAGGACAGCACTTTGTCATCCTTTTGAAATACTGCAAACTCCCACCAGGTTAGCTCAAAGAACAATTTTAACATTGCATAAGCCTTGCAAACGTGCAGACCATGAAATATGCCTAACTTTTCCATAACTTGTTTGAAACTTTTGAAATTAAACTTACAAATCCATTATATTTTGAGGGCACATCCATGTTAAAAAAGCAACCATTTATTTAAAATTGCTGATAGTATAAAATGCAACGTAAGCAACAATTAAAAGTAGTACCATGGAAACACTGGTACATTTTCAATGCTCTCTGAAATCAGAATATTTTAGAGTGGTCGTTCAAACTACTAAATAAATGCGACCTCCATCAGACTTAAATCTGCAGGCCCAGAAGGAGAATGTAGACATCAAACAGCAGCACACAGTTCACAGAAGTAATAATGGATGTCAGGATCTCTGTGATATTGTTAAGTTGTTGAGCAATGAGATCCGACGATAATATGGCCACATCATAACAAGACGAAGAAAGGTAAGAAAAAGAGAACAAAACTGTTAGCAACGGTCTTTAGTGGAGCAGTGACTGCTACGTCTGTAGAGAAGTCTGAGTGAATGTGTAGTCAGAGCCAGTACAGTGATGGGAATGTCAGACGAAATGCGACATGACTGCTAAGACTATGGGATACACATCCGATTTAGTACTACATATGGAAATGGCACAATGCTGATTTTTTGGAGGTGCGAATATCAGAATTGGGCCGTTCTGACTGCCATGAAAAAGCCGGATATGGGTCGCATATGGGCAAAAAAGTCGGAATCGGGCCACATTTGCCTGCAATGTAAACATAGCCTAAGAGATTTTTTTATTTTCTTAATTCAGTTGCTCTGCTGTGTCTTTAAATTATCAATCATACAACTGACCCTTTGCCAATTAGTCTTTTTAGCTATGAGTTGTTCCCTCAGGTGTTTGATTGTAGCATCACACAACTTATCTAGGTTTTGGTATGTCCAACTAAGTTTTAAAGAGACAAGTTGTGGGAAACAAATTCAATAAAAGAGCAAATACAACAGAAAAAGAAAAAAAAAATCTAACAATTGGCTAATTTCATTTCAACATAGAATTTGAAAGAATGAACGTTTGCATATTTATGTGGATTTCACTTTTAATTTTTCTTGCAAAATGAGTTACAAACTGATTTTGACAAAGTCACATACCTGAGAGTGGGAGTCCACTTGTTTATCTGGTGGCCATTCAGTGACTCTCTCTCTTTCCCTCCCTCTCTCCCTCTCTCTCTCCCTTTCCCTCTTGTTTTCTCTCTCCCGCTCTCTGTCTCGCTCCCTGTCCCGGTCTCTGTCCCTGCTCTGTTCACGATCTCGGTCTCTGTCCCGAGATCGCTCGCGGTTTTTCCGTCGGCTGTTGTGGTGAGAGGACGACTTGGAGCTCCTCTGAAGGGATAGGTGTTCTTGTCCATTTCCAGTAACCTGAAAGTTAAAGAAGAAAGGAGATAGTGGTAATAATCAATATATTTGCTTTTTTCCAATGGTGCAGCTAGAATAGGTTAAAACTCCATAAAACGAAATCCACAATTGTTCAACATGCAGCCTTGTAGCTGACAAAAAGCAAACAGGTGATGATGATGATCAATGATAACTTCCTATGTATGGTCCAGGGCACTATAATCTTTTGTTTGTTTAAAAAGGCTTTTAATTTGATAAGCCTCAACTTCCTGCTCTGTGCCTCTTTTCTGAGTCAACATGAATGAATTTGTTTGATCCACTTATTTGTCTTGTGAACAGATATAAGAACATATTCAGAGGGCAGGTAACCCTGGAAACACATGTAAAGCCCATTCTGAATAATAATTTGTATAGCATGTGGGAAATTATTGGGGACAAAAGGCAAATTAGTGGAGCCACTATTATTACTTACTTTGAATTTAACCACTAAGAAATGTGCAAATTGTAGTTAAAATGTAGATTCAGAAAATCAACACATTATTTTCAGGTTCACTGCCAACAGTGACATTTACTCTGAAATAAGATTCAATCCTACAAATTGCCTTTAGAAGTCAGACTCTGCCTAGTACAGTTAAAGGGGACATATATTGCAAAATCTACTTTTTTAGCCCTTCAATAGATTTTGTTGTGTACTTGGAGTCTGTAGGAGTGCAGAAAAGTAGATTTTAGTCTCTCCAGGTGTTGCGTAGATATCTTTATCTTCTGTTTGGGTCATATTTTTCAATCTGTTGAGTTTTGTCTATCATTTGTTACATTTTTCCAACTGTTATGTCATAGTATTTGCTGCAGAACAGCCAAACAAGGTAATGGACGTCCGGATGATCAATTTCACGTATCCGCCATATTTATTTCTTGTTGCGATTTTGTAGTCCAGGCTCAAGTATGCCTACGCTGAAAGAGAATAAGTTTGATTTGGTTGTTGGGTGTATTAACCCACACAATTCATTACACTGTCCCCCAGCATCAGAACCTCTTAAAAGTGTCTGGTTACATTTTATTTTTCATGGCAATGTTCCCACATCAGTGAGGGAAATTCCTATTTCCCCCACTCCAAGGACGAGTGCCGTCAGCAACCTCCGCCAGTATCAAGAAAAAACGTTTCTCTTTAAGCAGTCAGTTCCTTTTGTCTATGGAAACAACAGACACAGCAAAGCAGTAAGCTGTAAATAACGCTAAAATGACAAGAAACTTTATTTTAGACATGAATTTATTGTGTTGATATGACATCCTTGCCATTGTTCTGATAGCAGTAGCATCAGAACAATGCAAGCATCAGATCTGCTTATGTTAGTGCTGTGTGCTGCTATTAGGTCCTTGAGGACATAACCGCACTGCATGCTTTGAATATTATTACATTAACAGTTTTGCAATGTTTTTGCCGTCTTTGTCTTGTTTCTGCGCTGCTAGATAATGGTTATCGAGCTACAAAAATGGCCGAAAGTGTCTCTTTGACCTGGAGGGAGGCGTTTAAAGCATTTAAAGAGACCGCACCAAAACGAGTTGCTCTCAGAGGCACCTCAGAACTGGGGTAGTGTGTAAAGGAAGGATTTAAAAGCATGATATGTCCCCTTTAAAGCGCAGATTAATACATTTGGGCTGAAGTTGTGGAGAAGTTTAACTTGGCTGTCCATCCAAAATGACAGGACAACTATATGTAATTTACTTCACAAATCTGGTCTTTATGTCATGTGGCAGGAACTCACACCCATAAGAAGTTCTCTTTGAAGTTTGCCACAAACCATGTGGGACATGTTTGTGAATATGTTTGAGAAGGGTGCTCTTGTTATATGAGACCAAAACTTTTTGGCTGTTTGGTGGAAAACCAACACTCCACATCACCCTAAACACAGCATTCCCACTGTGACACATGTGAACCCTACTCTTACTACACTTCAGATTTTCTGCTACTAACTGACATTTGTGGTTGTTATAAGAAAAAATGTGAAATATGTCAAGGGGTAGGAATACTTTCTGCAAGTTACTTTAACACCTACAATAAGTTGTTGTTATGATTTGGGGTTTGGTTTCTGTTTTTTTCATATATGCTTCTCACAGTTTTTGAATCATGTTTCTGTTTGTTTTCCTGGTCATGCTTTAGTTTTTGTATTCATGTTTTGCTAAGTTGTGTTCTTGGATTGGGCTTCTGGTTATGCTTTGGTTTCATGTTTTTCTAGTTAGATTTCTATTTGTTTGAATCCTTGAAGTTCTGTTTTGCCCCCTTCATGTTGTGTTCTGTCTGTTAATTATTTTTATTCGGTTCACCTGCACCTAGTTAATCTGTCTTCTTGTTTCACCTGAACACACTCCATATATACACATCTGTCCTGTTTATTCCTCGCGGAAACATTTTTCATATCATGCTCATGTCTAGTTCTCAGATCATGCTCGTGTCTTGTTGTTCAGATCATGTCACCTGTGTCCGTTTGTTCACGCTAAGCCTGTCTTGCCTGCCTGTTTATTGTTTTGGTTCCTGCCTCCTCCGTGAGTGAGTTTTTGTTTTTTATTCATTAAATCTTTTTCAGTTACCGTCATGCTGCCTGCTAGTCTGCATTCCGGGGTCCTATGCTGCACTGAGCCTAACAGTTGTGCAATGTATTCATTGCAATGCTTTTGTTTCCCCCCAAATCTACAGGTTATAGCATTAGGATTTATTAAATATGGGTGCATAAGAATTAAATGCTAACATTTGCTTTTAGAATCACATTAGTATTTAATACTAATTATTATTTTTGACTAGTTCAATTAATGCAGAGAGATTTAAAAATGCTGATCAGTAGATCTAGCTTTATTTAGTGTATTTAGTTTGTGTCTAACAAGTGTAGCACTCTGACATTATAACTAGAGTATTCAGGAGGAGCAATAAAGTATATATTTTTGTATTGCACTGCATTGACTGATTTGCATAATGTCACAACATGTTGTATTGCATGTTTTCTGACTAAGAGTTAAAAGAGTACATTGAAATTACCCAAAAAAACCTAACAAATTTACAAAGAATGAATATAAATCTGTGTATCTTGGTGAAAATGTCAATGACCATCACGATAAGATGATTTGTAAGTGCAAGCTTCACAAACAGGATGCACTGCTGCATGAAATAGAGGGACTGCATTTAAGCATTTATATTAGCAGGACAAATGGACAAATGCACAAAAAAGCTTACAGGTGTAGTTTGCTAAGAAATTTGAAATCCTCTCAAACTAGAATATAATGCACAATTTGAAACCTTTGAGGAAGATTTCAAAGCTTAACATTGTGGTAAGAGTCGTGCCAATTAACATGCAGCTGTAGAGTTGAAGTTAGATTACTGGTGAGGGAGGGTAGGGTGCGGTAGGCTGATGTTGTACCATAGGCGAGGCAACTACAGGTAGGATTTTTCCAGCTGAGGTGTGCTTTAAGCTATTCTTAGAGCTAAAAAGAGGGAAAAGGCTTTTCTTGATGCTCGGATTTCTTCCATCCTCCACGTCCGTCTGCAGAGGAGAAGCACAGCCACATCTTTCAACACAAATTTCTGGTAGCAAATAGAGAATAAATAATAAAAAACAGCAGCGGATCCACAACCGTCCTAGCAAATGCAGCGTAACATTAGAGACTAAAAGTAACTAATATTAGCAAAAACGTTTGATGAACACCAAAAGAGGTAAAGGCAATGAGAAAAGAATAAAGGGTTATTCTGTTTTCTTAAAGGTTAAGTTTATTCTTTTAATTCATTCCCTGACTGCTGTCAAATAAAAGTACAAAAACATAAGCATCACAAATATTTTTTTAACCAATTTATCAAATTCACTTTGTTCGGAAGTCTGTTTTAATCCCTAGTTTTTGCTTCCAATGAATATTTTAATTTCCTTTAATTAACAAGAAATGGTCTGTGAAAATGTTGAAAAAATCGAACAAAAACTGTGCGCACTGACAAAGAGAATATAAAACACATAAAAATAGATCCAGATTTAATAAACAGCTAACTCTGTTCCAGAACTGAACCTCACAGTGTGTTTTACTGTGCTTCAGCTTTTCTACAACTGTCTCATTATCTGAGTGCTTGTAGTGATTGCTTTTCATTAAGTTCCCCAGTTTTCAACCTGTGCAAGAATGATTGCAGACAATATACCATTTTGTAGAAAATCTGAATTACCCTTTAGGACTCTCTGTGATTAATGTCACTCTTCCCTTAAACAGGAATTGCAAATACACATTGATGAAGGCTGAGATCAGTTTATAAGAGTATAAATATACTAAAAGAACACAGAATGTGAAAAATATGTTTTTTTATGAAATGATGGTTTCAGATCTTACTATTTGGGTCTTCTTCTTTTTCTTTTTTATGGCTTTGAAGAAGCCTTGTTTTTGTTTCTCTTTGGTGGGCTCTGGAGGATTCATGACCATCGCTTCTGCAGTGGTCCTGCAGAGCACATGTGGAAAGGGTTTTTGTAATTACACTGTTAGGAATAAATTATAAATCATAAGATTTATCTGCACAACATAAATATCTATGCAAAATAAATAAATAAACAAGAGAGAACTGAAAAGGACACCACAGATATTTTTTTATTTAAATACCGTGTTTTGTGCCAATAAAAAAAAATATTTTTTTCATACAGCTACTATCATTAAAAAAGCAAATAAAATGTCCAATTGCAGACATTTTTTTTGTGGTATGTTTTCATTTATTTTCTTTCAGTCAATTAATGGTTTATACATTTAAAGCAACAGATCTTAGTAACAATGAAAAGTCTAATTAATCTTAATTGATGGTAATGGAAGACAGAAAGAAAAGAAAAACGTCTCCATTAATTAGTGCATTGCATCTATAAGCCGTTTTTCACAGAATCAGCAAAATTATTGCAAACTACATTTTAGTAGCTTGTGCAGGTAAAAGCTGAAAAGCCACATGGTGTTTCCCAGGTCAGCTCTGTTTACGCATCTACTGTAGCATTTGCCTCAACATGACATTGCCAACAGATTAAATCCTACCAATCAAAGGCAGTCTGGCGTTTGGAGTGGTTCGCCATGCCACCTGGATCACCGGCCACAACGGGTACCCCTGGCCCTCTGCCCTGACCAACACCTTCGTGGAAAGAAGAGGAGTTATCCGGTCTGGGGGAGGGGACTGAAGAAAAACAAGGAGGGGAGAAATTGACTGACAGTGCGTGTTTTCACACTTCATAATGAGGCGTGTTTGAAGTGAATGGTTGGTCTGTGGGGTTAATTGTATTTAGAGAACAATCTGAGAACAATCTGGTCCACTTATATAGCAAAAGGAATATCTAACATGAATGCTAATATTTTAGCTTCTTTATTTTTGTATGTCTTTGTTTGCCGATACAAAATGTACTCTTAGAGAAAATGTCTTGATAACTGTCCATTACAATCTAATATTGTCAGCTATTGTGTTAGCATTAGGCTTTTTTCACAGCAAGCTTTAAAATAAACAATTATCTTTCAAAACACAAAAAAAAAAAACGTATGCATTTACAATCCTTCCTACTTATTAATAGGTAGATGCATTCTGATAGGGGCTCACTTTACTACATTCATCCGGTCTAACTTCACATTACATTCTGCTGTTGATATCCCAATTGTTCTTTGATGAGGACAGCAATTGGAGGACTACTATGGAAATGAGCTCCTGGCTTTCTGTGGGTTTTTATCCTCAGGAATAATCCACAATTGGGGTCATGAAGTGCTAATTGTATGCACAATTGTATCACCAAATAAATTCAATGTTGTTGCCATATTGTGCTTAACCTCGAGGCTTCTCCGAAAAGGAAGTCACTCTTTTCTGATAAAGTGGCGTATAGTGTGTGAAATTCAAAGTTTCATTTTGTCTATGCAATATAAAATTGGAAGATAATTGAGTTTATTTAATGCAAAGACGCATGAAAAGGTTTCTTCTCCAGGAAATAATGCGGTAACATGTTGTGATGACTTAAAAAGTTGCTTTACAATATTAATAATCATGAATAGCATTGACATTTGTGTCTTTTGTAAAAAAATATTGGTAAGTTTTACAATTGTTATGATTAAATCAATTGTTTAAAGCATGTTTTTGGTTACATGTCTTTAATCTTACCCCCGAACAAAAATAATTCCAGCTTAATGTTGTATTCTTCAAAACTTGAGATGTCTTTCAGGGTTTTTATGTTTACTCACTGGTTTCAGGGTTAGTACTGTTGCATCATAGCTACAAGGTTGGCGGGGATCTTTCTTGGTGGAGTTTGCACATTCTCTCTGTGAATGCCTTGGCCTTTTCCATTAACACAGGCTTTGTCCAACAGTATAAAAACATGCAAATTACAGTTGGTGACTCTAACCTGCCAAGCAGTGTGTGAAATGTATTTGTTATTGGCCCTGCGAGAGAATGGTGATCTGACCAGGGTGTCCCCTGCGTCCAGCCCCAACGTCTGTTATAATAACCCGCACGCAAACTTGAAAAAGATTCAGCTGGAACAAAAAAAAATAATGGATGGTATCTATGTACTATTTTTATTTTGTGCTGTAGTCAAACACACTTAACCCAGAACCAAGCCCCTGAGGGAGGCGAAGACCAAGAACAGGATCAAAGAGGAGGGAGACCAAGTACAAGACCAGGACCATACCAATGAGAGACAATTTGCAAGAACATTGTATTAATTATAATAATGTAGCTGTAGCTGCAAAAAAAATATGTGGCAGCCCATTAGCAAACTACCCTATAACAGAGTTCAGAAGTAACTGGAGTTAAACAGACCAACCAGAAAAACGTCCAGCTAAACGTGAACTGACTTGTCATTAGTTGCAGGCAGAGTGAGCTGAGGGGGAGGACTTCATTCAATTAGCATTCCTTCTTTCTGCATGTTGTACAGGTACAAAAACATCCATATATTTGCAATGGAAAATGTTTCTCCCTCTTGTTTTCTCATTTGTCTGACCTTCTCACCCTCTTGGACTGTATCCAAGTGTTTTACATTTGCAGTTGCAGTACAAAAAGAGTGTGGCAGCATTGGTTCTGGCTGGTCTTGAGACTAAAGTCCTGAGTCCAGAACGTCAGAGACCGAGACTAGTCCAAGACATGTGGTCTCAACAACGGTCACGAGTATTACAACACTACTTTTCAATATTCAAAATTTGCTTTCAGCACTCATTTTTTGATATATTTGTGACGCTTGTTATGCAGTTTTACAGGATACATTAATACTGTCACATTGTGCAGCTCCTGGGCTGACATTGAAGAATTTTGACTACTAATAAACACCCTGCTAAAACTTTTTGTCATTGACACAAACAATACAAACCTCAGTTTGATCAAGGCAATCATTTCTTATCACAATCAGGATAGATGAGTACGGCAGAAGCTTTTAGCCCAAAGAACCACTGGATTAAAGTGCTTTGCTGGAATTTCTCAGTTTTAAATTGTATTGATCATTTGTGATTATTTATCTTTCTTTCATTGAAGTAAATCATATTTAAATCTATACTTCTTTCTTGCTTTACATTTTGTTTAATTTTAGTCATCAGGCTTTACCTCTGTAGAAGCTGCCTACTCTCCGAGGCATGGACTCAGTGAAGATCATCCGGTTCTCCTTGGAGGAACCTGCATCCTCACCGTGAGGGTCATGATACATTCCAACCTAAGAAATACACACACACACCATGCAGAACAACAAACACACAATGTTCTTCAGTTTCTTTCATCTTGATAATCTCATTTATCTTTGATTGTAATCTTTACTGGCACACATCCCAACAGTCAGGACAATCTAGGAGCTTTTCAGTGAGGTTACATTTATAACAGCGACAACGTGCGGTGAAGCTGTTGGAAAAAAAGGCTATGAACCCTAGCAGTGAGAAGAGCTATTTGTTGGTAGGGTGGAATCAGAGGGTCGGACCTCATTTTTAGAGCGCTGTGTATGAAAAGCAGCAGAGTTGTCCCTCGTAGAGTCTTTGATGGGGGCACAAGGGTGGCTCATGTCTTTAGGGGGCTGTTCACTCTGTTGAGAAGACGGACAGGTGCTGGTCAAAGCTGACTGGAGAAGCAGAATGATGCAAAGGCAATGACAATGTGACAGAGACAGTTCCTACACACACACAGCAGCTTGTACGACACAGACACATTTTGTGTGCTCTGACCGTAACCAACATTTAAAAACACAAAACAAAACCACTTTTTAGGTTCTTTTTTGACACTGTTCTGTGTTTGCAAGCAAGGCCCACTTAATTTAAGGAAATGCAATAATCTTAGCATGATTTTTCTCATTGATCCACCGAATCTGCCTTATTGCATGGACTGATTGCATGGAGATATGGGTTTTAATTGCAGCAGGAGAGCTCCATGGATTAACAACTTGGACTTCCTTTCTCAAAGGATAAAAACACCTTCCTTATAAACTGAATATGTTGCAGGTGTTTTACATTATGGTCCTTAAAAAGAATGCAATTTTGGCTTAGAAACTCCTCCACTATTCTTGCCAACAGCAGTAAATATAGGTAAAATGCCTTAAAATAAATTTATCTTTAACTTTAGTAGCAAAATCTCACACCAAAACATTTTGAAAATTTAACCTCTGTTTTAGCAGCCTGTTTTTCAGTGGGGAACGAACAGCCACTTTGAAATAATTGTGTTTGTTGGAGAATCCTTAACAATTTTAAAAGAATAATTGAAAAGATTTTTGCGTTTAATTTATACTTTGCCTTTTTAACTGGGTCAGGGTGTCTTACCACCACACAGTAAGGAGGATGTTAAGGTAGGTGGAGCTCATTTTAGAGAACCTCAGCAAAAAGCTGACAACTCAAAGTCACCAAGTCTCAACAATGATCATGAGATTTTATTTGTGCTAGTATAACACTATTTGTGTCCTAACATCACAAACATAAACATTTGAGATTTGCTTTGTGCTTTGGACAGTTAAGACTGAGCGACAAGCACTGCAAGTGGGTCCGGCATAAAACAATAGGTGAATATTTGCCAAATCAAATGTACGGTGGAGGATCTGTGATGCTGTGGGTAGGTTTCTTTTTGCAAGACACTGGAAACCTTGTCAGAGTGCCTATTGTCATGGAGTACTTAAAATACCAGAATATTTTGAATAAAAATCTTGTAGACTGTCAGAAAACTAAAAAATTGGCTGTCAATGAAATTTGGCAAGTGTGGCAGTTATAGTAGCTTTCGCAGTTTTCAGGCAGAAAACTATCCTTTTATCAACGTGATTTTAAAACTTAAAGGTTGGATTTTGCAAAAAAACTTCAGTGTCACATTATGCTATTGCAAATAAAACAGGACTTTAGTTTAACTTTTAAAATACAGTATCTTTAGCAGGTTGCTCTGTTCGCTCTGTTCATCAAATGATAAAACGGATCGTTCAGGACTTTTCTTAAAATGCTGGTATCATCTTTTTAGCGTGAATGCTCTCATTTTGTACCATAAACCACACAGGACCTCATCATCACTAACCCTCATCATGTCATCGGTACAGTCCTCTCTCGAAGAGCTCACAGAATGTCCAGTCAGGTTGGTACGATGTTGCAGCTGTGGGGAGAGGAGCTGGAGGCTACTGGCCCGTGTCGGTATCACCTGCTCAGGAGGTGGCAAGCCCGCCATGACCCCCTCAGACCCATGTGGGCGATGACGTTCCCGTCTCACGTACATGGAGTGGCGCTGAGGCCGTTGCTGGGAAGAAAAGGGGGAAGTATAGCCCAGGCCGTAATGATAAGACTCGTGGGGGGAAGGTAGGGTGTGAGTATTGGGCATCGCTGGTCCTCCTGGGTCTAGGAGCTCTGGAGCACCAGCTTCCTCTGGAGAATAAAGAAAAGCTCAAAGTTGGTATTCTCATAGTCTGTGGGTACTGTTACTCCTTATATATCATTTGCTCTGGAAAAAAATGGGGTTATTTGATTTAAAATCTCCCAATATGCAACATTATAAGCAAAACCTATTGACACTTTGATTACTGTAAGCATTATGTGATTTTCATGCAGTTGTTTTGTGGACAAGCGTTAGTCTAGAAATATACTTTAGTCATTGTGATGACCAAAATATTAGAAAATATAATACCAAAACATATATTAAGAAAGAAAGCATAATTTTTTCTATCAGACCTACCAGGGGCCAACGATTTGTGTCTGGACTTATGTCTCATTGAGGAGTCCAGCGTGCTGCTTTCCATTCGGACATTTCCGCTGCTACGCGAAGCGGGGCTGTGTCCTGATCGGTCACTGTGTCGAGCAGAGGGGCTGCCAGGGGGTCCTGGAAGACCTGATTGGGCATTGAGGTCTAAACAGCTGGCAGGGAAGAAGCGGGCACTGGGTCCTACAACAGCTGCTGTGTTGGAGTTTGAGTCATCTGGGTGAAGTCGACCATCACTGAGGTTCCCCACTGATTTAGCATCACTAAGAGCCCCATGGCTCTTGGACAGGCTAAGATAAGAAGCTGAGCTTTTAGAAGACGAGGACATGGATCCATGTGCAGAGTCAGCCATACTGTGGGCATGGCGGCCATGTTGTTTTTCCCCACCAGATTGTAACGTGTTGGTTTTATTTTCCAGGAAAGTGTGGCGGCTGACCTGCTGCTGTTGCTGTTGCTGTTGTTGCTGAGAGCGAGACAAGCTTGATTTACTGTGGCTGTACTTTGCCCCATGTCCCTGATCTGGCAGCTTTGTTGTGGGCACTAAGTTGAAATCAAATTCTGTCTTGTTTTTTGACTCTTTGGGACTGAGAAGGTGTGGCAGATTGTTATTAGCCAGATCTTTGCTGGAAGAGGGTGAACGATTTAGGGTCTGGGACATGTACTGGACTTTGGGGTGGAGTGTAGGACTTAAACTAGATGGAGCCGGTTTGTTGCCATTCAGGAAACTCTCATTGCTGAGGTGATGGAGGTCTCCATGCCGAGGCAGGCTGGAACATTCCTTGCTGGTTGATCGACGACTGGAGCTCTTGTTGTGACTCCTGGAGGGTCAGAGAGTTACGTGAAATATTTATGTTCTCCCACGCTGCAGCCCACAATCTCTTTATAATAGAAATTTGTTGCAATTAACACCCTTCCTACCCCCTTTTACAGTGCCTTAGGAAAATGTGTTGTCAAAAAGAAAACTGAAACTTGATTCTACAAAACAGTTTTTTAAAAAGTTGAAAAGTGTAAAATGTGTGTTGGTTTCAGGATGATTAAACATTTAGACACCATCTTTGTAAGCAATACCAAAATGCGGCACATTATTAGAAATTACAAAACAGAAACACTAACACAGACAAATACAGCAAATGGAATTAATTCATTATCATAGTAGCAATAAATGCCACAAATAAGTATGGAACAAAAAAGAGAAAACAAAACCAAAAAAAGGAATAGCTTGTTATAGTCTTTGTAACAATTAATATTTCACACAGTTTAGCAAGAGTGGCAGTAACTGAGGAGGGTGCCATTGCTTACATTTTTTTAAAACAATAAAAATCAAATATTATCATAGTTTTTAACAATTCCACAAGCAAACTGAGGAACAGAATAAAGATTTTATTTTCTCCGTTTGTGATAAAAAAAGGAAATAAATTTGTCTTGGTTAATTCAAACAGCTGTTCTTTTGTGGCATTTTTTGTGTCATCATGACCTTTCTTCATGGGAAACATCCCATTGCTGGGAATCAAACCACGGACACCTGCATCTAAGATTAATAACCTCTATATATGGGACACCCACTCTACCACTACACCACATGTTTAGCAGCTGTTATCTGCTCTGTAACTCAAACTAACTCTACGTCACAACTGATGGCCTGACATAACCATAATAAAAATAATAACACATTTTATTTCAGTAAAGAAAGAGTGGCTTTAAATACAATTTCCAGAAAAAATTGCTTTTTTTCCTTTAAAACAATGTTATAATGAAATGAAATGAGAGGCACCAGGTGTGCATTCCTGGTTGCTCTTGGAAAGTGGTTAGGAAAAGATAAACACTTTTTACCAGCTGTATTAAAATAAAGAGACAAAAGGATTTGGGCATGGTAGGCTTGTGAAGAACACTGGACGGATATTCATCTTCCATATTTAGTCCAGAAATATATGCTGAAAGTTGAACTTTTTCACCCTGTATATCCTGTCCAAACTTGTCCAAATAAGAGAGACATTGAATGTCAATGTTTTTTGTTAGATTAAACAACTTTTAAATAACTTTTAAGCATCAAAATACAGTGTCACATGGATCAATTTTAACATTTAACAGCAAATTTTGGCAACTGATCTGATCTGATTTAAAATGTATAAAAATGTTATTTTACAAATTTTCAGCCTCCTCTGTGAGCTCCTGTGGACAAACTTAGTTATTAATCACTCCACTGAGTAGCGGCATTAAAAATATAATCTTGCATTCATTTCCATCGCCAGATATTACCAGATAACATAATAACTTTAACAATGTGATACTGCAAACATCAAACTGATCACGATAACGTGAAGTTAGTTACAAGTTGGCATTGTAAATAAAGGTGAATGACGGAGGTCAAACCTTGTAGGGACTGTATTCTCTCCATGGTGGTGTGTTTTCCTCTTGGATGAGCGTGGTGGGTTTGGAGATGCAGGAGAAGATTTTTCTCGCTCTGCCTGCCTCAGAGGCTGGAAAGCTGGATGGTTTAAACACTGCTCGGTTAGAAAACGCTCAGTGGGGTTCAGCAGCAACATACTCTGATAGGAAAACAAAGCAAATATGCTGTTTTGAGCAATTGGTCACACATCTTATGAATCCTAACACTCATACATTTCCAAAGATTTATAAGAATATCAACAGGTATGTAACTGGAAAATATGAATGTTTCTGAGTAATTTACCTTCATCAAATCCAACATCAAACCACTCATAATTCCTTGGTACCGTCTCTCCAAGGTCTGAGGATGAGTAACTGTGGGAAACTGGCACAGAAACAAACACTGGATAAACGTTTTATTCTCAATAACTTTTTGTTGTTTCCTTTAGACTGATATTGGACTTTACAACATAAAGTAAATATTCCTGCCTGTTAAAAAAAAGTATCTCTCCATTCGGATGACACCGATCACACTAAACAAACTACTGAGCTTGCGCACACATTCACAAACGCAAAGCTTTTCTCAGCCTTCTGGGACATTTTCTCTTGCTGTTAAGCTGAACACAAACCACCTATCTCATGAGTCATAGCAATCCACTCAGTCATGGTGCTGGGAACACTGCCACAAAATGAAATGGATAGAAGGAACATGCAGGAGAGAAAAGGAAAAGAGGAAAAGTGGAGAGAGGGAGGATAAAACGAAAGACAAATAGGACAGCAGGGAAGGAAGGAAGCAGTTAATGTTCATGTTTCCTACCCTGATTCCATGAAATCGTGGGTTGTTGTAAAAGAGTTTCATCTGTTCAGCAGGAAGAGGCCCCAGAACCTTCTGAATGGTGAAGAGCTAGAGGTAAACATCAGTAAGTCAAGAAAACTGAGATCAGTTGAATTGTGATAAATACTTTTTTCTTGCGTAACATTGCTTTCATTGCAGGTTATGGTGCATTCTTTTTGTACATGGAGGTAGGATTTTCCAAGTTATCAGTTGTAAAAACAATAAGACCACTGCCTGGAGTTTGAATTGTGACTGGGAAAAACACAACTTGCCATGTGTTTTCTGTAAAATGTGGCTGTCACGCATATGGAAAGTAATACCAGTTGACCACATAGACAGTTTATCAGAAGTTCTGACCTTCTGTATCTCTTTAAACCAGCTGCACACATAACATCAATGAATGTTTTTTTAATGTTTGAACACTGTATATATGTAAAATATCTCCAGTGTAAACTTATTATTACAGACCAACACAGTTTTCTGTGAAAATTACCATAATCTTCTATGTTAATAATGATTTAGTTGGTAGTATACTTTTATTTGTTGTTGTTACGAATGGGTACCTTTCACATTTGAACCGATACGGTACTGATACCCGGTACCTGGGGAATCGATACCAGTCCTTATCATTAATTTTTTATTTATTTGTTTACTATCATCTTTTTAATTAGGAATTTGGAAATAACTGGAGAACCCGATTTGTGTTTGGACTGTTTTGATCCTGTGGAGCTTCCTGAGTTATCAGAAATATTAGCTTCATCTAAACCTTCAACTTATATGTTAGACCCAATCCCAACCAAATTATTTAAGGAAGTGTTCCCTCTGATTACCAGCCCCATTTTAGGTATGATTAATCTATCTTTAGTAAATGGATGTGTACCACAGGCTTTTAAGGTTGCTGTAATTAAACCTTTACTTAAGAAACCTTCGCTTGATCGAGATTACTTGAAAAATGACAGACCTATATCCAATCTTCCATTCTTATATAAAATTCTTGAGAAAATAGTTGCTAATCAAATGTGTGAACATTTACATAGCAATGACCTGTTTGAAAAGTTTCAGTCAGGCTTCAGAGCTCATCATAGCACTGAAACAGCTCTGCTTAAAGTCACTAATGATATTCTTATGGCCTCAGATAATGGACTTGTGTCTGTACTTGTCCTGTTAGATCTCAGTGCTGCATTTGATACAGTTGATCACAATATTCTCTTAGAAAGGGTGGAATATGCTGTAGGGATCAGGGGAACAGCACTAAGCTGGTTTAAATTTTATCTGTCTGACAGATTCCAGTTTGTTCATGTAAATGATAAATCATCTTTAAACTCCAGAGTTAATTGTGGAATACCACAGGGTTCAGTACTTGGGCCAATTCTCTTTACTATATACATGCTTCCAATAGGTCAAATTATTGGCAGCATAGAATAAATTTTCACTGTTATGCTGATGATACTCAGCTTTACTTATCCGTAAATCCTGATGAGCCCAACCAGTTAGATAGGCTACAAGCATGTTTTGAAGACATAAAAACTTGGATGACTTTAAATTTTTTGCTTCTAAATTCAGACAAGACAGAAGTTGTCGTCTTTGGACCGGAGTCTTTAAAAAAGAAACTGCTTAGTCAATCACTTAACCTGGATGGCATTAAATTGACCTCCGGTAATAAAGTAAAAACCTTGGTGTTATTTTTGACCAGGACATGTAATTTAAATCCCATATTAAACAGGTCTCTAGGATTTCCTTCTTTCACTTCTGGAACGTTGCCAAAATTAGAAATATGCTATCCAGGAGTGACGCTGAAAAACTAATCCATGCATTTGTTACTTCAAGGCTGGACTATTGTAATTTGTTACTATCAGGATGTCCACAAAATGCAGTTAAAAGCCTTCAGCTGATTCAAAATGCTGCAGCAAGAGTTCTGATGAAAATTAAAAAGATAGATCATATTCCTCCTATTTAAGCTTCCCTTCATTGGCTCCCTGTAAAATCCAGAATATAATTTAAAATTCTCCTCTTCACATATAAAGCCCTTAATGATTTAGCTCCATCATACATCAGAGATCTGATTGTTCCATACGTTCCTAACAGAACACTTTGTTCTCAGACTGCAGGTTTACTGGTGGTTCCTAGAGTCTCTAGAAGTAGAATGGGAGGCAGATCCTTTAGCTATCAGGCTCCTCTCCTGTGGAACCAGCTCCTGGTTTTGGTCCGTGAGGCAGACACCTGTCTACTTTTAAGACTAGGCTTAAAACTTTCCTTTTTGATAAAGCTTATAGTTAGAGTGACTTAGGCTATCTTCCTGATTTTTTACCTCCACCTTCCTCCCTCCCTGTTGGATGGAGTAAGGGGGAGTCAGGTTTAGCCTAAACCAGCTCAGTTATGGTGGAGGTGCAAACACCCTCCATTTCTGCTACCTGTATGACCCCTTCTCTTTTTCAATGGTTATAATCAGTCAGACAAAGAGGTATGCCGATCTTTGTGGTTTTTAGTATAACAATGACCATGAGTGGGCTCTAGATGGACAAACTTTATCAGTTTATTATTTTACTTAGTGCCCCTACACGTGGCCCGTTCTGGGGTGGCTGGGCTCTGGCACTCAGTGGTTTAGTCTGGCCTCCCCGACATCCCTTTGTGGGGTGCCTTCAAACAACATTGTTGTAAATAAGCGCTATATAAATAAATAAACTGAAACTGGAACTATCTCTGTAGTTATGCTGCTATAGGCTTAGGCTGCTGGAGGACATAATGACCATTTTCACCCTCCTTGCTACATTCTCACACTACTCTCCAATTTTGCATTATTTGCTGTTATTTCAGTTTTTAACTGTTCTCTCTCTTTTCTCTTCCTAGAAGCTACACCTGGCCTGACTCTGTCTACCTGTGACACCTTTTTGGAGAGGGGCTTTGTCCAAGCTTCTGCTGCCAACAACTTAATGCTCACCTTCTACAGATGATCCACATGGCCCTGTCTTTCAGTGTTTAACCCTTTCTCTCTCCTAGATATAGCAATTGACTGAGCTTTTACTGTAACTAATTATATGTGCTCTCTTTCAGACTCTATCCTTGAAAACTGGCTCAAAGTTTATCTGTTCTTTCTTTCTAGATGAAACGACTAAAGGAGCTACATCCATTAACATTTACTTTTCCTTCCCATAGAAAGTACTCCTGTATCAGTGCTTCTTTGTTCTTTCTGTGTCTCTGCTCTGTTCTCTCAAACCCCCAGTCGGTCGTGGCAGATGGCCACTCACACTGAGCCTGGTTCTGCTGGAGGTTTCTTCCTGTTAAAAGGGAGTTTTTTCCTCTCCACTGTCACTACATGCATGCTCAGTATTAGGGATTGCTGCAAAGTCAACGCCAGTGACTGTCCACTGTCGCTACATACTCATCCTGGAGGAGTGAATGCTACAAATCTCTGACTCGATGCAATTTGCTGGGTTTCCTTAGATATAAAAACTTTTTATCCAATTTGAATAAATAACTGAATCTGACTGCACTGTTCAATGGTTAGGATTAACAGGAATGTATGTACCTGACTTTTGTGAAGTGCCTTGAGACAACGTGTTGTGAATTGGCGCTATATAAACTGAATTGAATAATTCATTTTTCATTCTCTTTAATTATTTAATAATCTATATGCCACTGCAATGTACTTTACCTATTATGTCTCTTTTTCTTTTTTTTTTTTTGAACTGTCTAGCTACTGAAATGTGCTATATAAGTAAACTTGCCTTGCCTTGCCTTACTAACCGGTACCAGTTTTTGGTCCTTTTTTGTGTGTTTATTTGGCAATAAATGTTAATTTGTTTAATAATAAGATCTCTAAAATTTTCAATTTAAAATATTTCTCAATCTATAAACTTTAATAAATATATCAAAACAACATCTAGCTTTTTGTATTGTTACATCTCAGTTGTTTCAAACATTTCTTCAACATTAAAAACCTTGACTACGCAGTGTTTTTTCTTAATGCACAAATTGAAACCCAGCCATGTTGCTGGCTGCAGACAATAGTGCCTTTGTCACAGAAAGCTTATTTTAAAACTGCTTTGAAAAGACAAAAAATATAAAAAAGCTTTCATTATTCACTTAAAATGGTTTAGGACCTATAAATATAAGGTTTTTATATTGAAAATGTTTGTTCATCTCTTTTTCTAATCTAGTACACACTGCTGCACTACCAACCTGATCAATCTCGCTTTCCCCTGGAAACAAGGGCTGTCCATCACTAAGCTCCCCCAGGATACACCCTACTGACCACATGTCCACAGCCTTTCCATAGGGAGCCCTGCAACGTGGAGAAACAGGAACTATTATAACACTATTTATGCAGAAATGTCATTCAAGGAAATAATTTTAGTGAACAACATGAGTACCTTGTTAATTAGATGGTTGTGTGGTAATGACAACAATGGAGGGTGTTGAGGGTGAAAAAGAAGCTACAAAATTAAGTAGATATCATAACAAGAAAGTGATGTTTTTTGGTGAGTGACATTAAACAATATATTTTATAGCTCCTAGGGAGTATTTCTGAGGCAACAGAACTGTGCAGAGTCTGGTGAGAAATGGTGAGAGTTCTGGCAGCGAAGAAGAAAAGGAGTGCTGGTGTTGGAGGGAGAGAGTATTTGTGTGGGAGGCATTCAAACACTGTCTCAGTAAATGTTCCAGGGCATTTACTAAATCAAGCCACAGCAGTGCGGATAGATGACGTTCATCTGTCTCCAAGCTAGGATGGACACTCAGTGAAGCAAAATCACCAAAAAATAAGCTGCATTAAACAATAAAAATAAAGCTCATCTCAAAACATGGTAAGTTCATCTTAGTTTAATTTCCAGTGTAGCGCATAGTTTACTGCTCGATTTCCCTATTAATTTGACTATATGGCAATGCCATTGCTAACTTAACATTGAAAGAATGACTTACATTAGAGATGTGGTGCAGTCAGTTCAAATTGATCATTAGGATATCCTGGCCTTTTAAAATGCAAGAATTAAACTTCACAATTTTACAAAACTGCACAGTTTGGTCATGTTATTACATAAAGCCCTAGATTGACAGGAACTCACTCACATGAAATCTGTTCCTTTGTTATCACAATTTTCTAAAACCATGAAAAAATGCATTATATTAAACTAAATGACTGTATTATAAAATGCAATACAAATTGTGATCAACTGGGTGGATTTAGAACAAGAAGAACAGCTACAGGTGCATCTCAATAAATTACAATATGAATGAAATGTGAATTAATTTCAGTAATTAAATTCCATAGATGAAAAACTTAGAGAAGCGTCTTATACACGTTTCTTTGTTTTTTTTCTGCTAATGGTGATGATTTGGGCTTACAGCTGATGAAAATCCACAATTCAGTTTCTTGGAATTTTAGATAAGAACAACAGAATTAGATTTTTTAAAAACATCTATTGAGATGCAGAAAAACTGAGCTTCTGTCTTGATAGTCATGCTGGGTGAGGTTGTTGTAGGACCAAAGTGCAGAAAAGAGTGAGGGAGCAGCATGGTGAGTAGGTAAATAAATTTAATTAAAGAAACCAGTAGACTTACAAATGTAGGCAGGACATGGAGTGGTGAGTAGTAAAGGTGGCATGTAGTGTAGATTACAAGACGAACCAGTGGAGAACAATGACAAAAGGGAGTATATGTACTGAGGGAGAGTGGAGAATGGACCAATGAACACAGGGAGTTTTTTATATGGGGCTCAAGGTCAGCTGGTGGGGGAGAGACTGAAGGTAACTGAGGGAGAGTGGCTAACCCTGATGAGCAGGGAGTGCAGGGAGGTAACAGAAAACATCTAAGCGAACTGAAATAAGTAAACAATCAGACTGCCAAAATAACATAAACAGGGAGAACCCAGATCTATAAGGAAATACAAACTAAAACATCTAACATAAGAATCCAGAGAAATAACAAAAAACTCAAACACCAGAATGAATCTAATAAACCCGAATGAACAGAAATAAAGCAAGTGAAGAACATGGCAGTGCATAGAAAGTACACACAACACAAACTCAAAACCCCAAATACAGGCAGATTATGACACTCATTGGTAGCTATATATTAGTTGTTGTATTTATTCTAAAATTGGTAATAAAATGGCTCATTTTTAATAGTTCCTTTTTATCTATGAGAAAAACAGATGGTAATTTGGTAGGGAATTATGAACAGATGTTTCAGCCTTTATGTTTTTTGACCATGCATGTCATGTACTTATTTTTAAAATTAGTATGACAGTTTTTTATAATAATAATAACAATAATAGTTTTTCTATATTTTCTAGGCTGCTGTTTCTAAAGATAAACATTTGTAGATCATAGGTATCTCCCTACAGTCTAAGGAAAAAAGAAATTAACGAATGTACTGATTTGTAAAGAAAAAACAAACAAAAAAAACCCAATGAGCTCCCACTTCCCCTACGGCTACTTACCCCAGCAGCAGCTCAGGAGAGCGGTACCACCTTGTGGCTACATACTCAGTGTAGTTGGCATCTGTTCCTTCAGACAGGTTACGAGCAAAACCTGACCCAGAGGACGACAGAGATTATTATGTCAAGAAGACATTATTTGTCAGCAGTAAGGCAAAAATGATCAATTCATAACAGGAAAGGACATTCAGTATCTAAATTGCTTGGACACCTACAACATGGTATGCCATGCTACCAGACTAATTAGTTATGTGACTCCAGGCGATCTGAGACTCCGCTTTAGATAACTGGTGCAGAGAGAGTCAATTTTAAGCACAGAAAAGTCACAGTAAACAGAATGCCAGCTCCAACAGTGAATACCAAACAAATCCACCCCAGCTGACTCAGTAGGATGGCATTAGCCAATCATTCAGAGCCAGCTGACCATGTCATTTTTTGCAAATATGCATCCAAATGTAAAATACACACCTAGAACAGTTTGAAAAGATAAATCCATGAACTACTGGTACATTGCATCAATGTGTTTGGAGAGTTGCTGTTTGGTTTTCACAGAGATGTGGCCAATTATCCAATAACAACCACCGGGGTATGTTTATGGTGTTTATGGGCAGTTTCGAAAGGCAAATTCACTTTCTCTGCTACACACTTTACAAGACAACAAATTAAAGGTGGGATTTTCTATTATAAATCAGGCTTAAGAAATCAAACTTTGCATAGTGATTTAGTTGAAAAACTCATGCATAATAAAAATCACTATGAACGTATACAATTCAATTCAAAAATACTTTATTAAACTCAAAGGGAAATTAAAAGTTCGTATTATGCGGGTTTCTTCAAAGAGCCGTTGTAGGTGCTGTTGGCTGTGGGCAGGAAGGATCTCCTATAGCGGTTTGTCTTACAGCAGATCTGAAGAAACATCTGACTGAAGACACTCTGTTGTTGTACAACAGTCTCAAGAAGAGGATGCTCGTGCTTCTCCATAATGTTCTTCATTTCATGAAGAATCCTTTGCACAATTGTCTCCAGAGGTTCTAGAGGAGTTTCTAGAACAGGGCCAGGCTTTTCTATTAACTTGTTGAGTTTTTTTATTCCCTGGCTCTGATCCTGCTACCCCAAAAGATGGCAGCAGAAGATCACACTCTCCACAACACACTTATTAAAGATATGCAGAACAAAACAGATATAGACATCTGTCTTGTACTAGACGTCTGAGATGTACAGAGTGAAAAGCAATGGTTAGAGTACCGTCCCCTCCGATGCTCCTGTAGTCCTATTTTGTGTCTACCTGGTTAGACACACAACCCTTCAATTTCACAAAATGTGGTCTGTTTGTCAGGTAGTCTTTGATCCAGGTTATTGCTGAGGACTCTGGAGTTTCTGACAAAGCAAATCAGGCTTAATTGCATTAAATGCCCTGGAGAAATTAACAAACATAATCCTCACAGTGTTGCCTGCTTTGTCCAGATAAGAGTGGGTTTGTTGAAGAAGGTGCATGATGGCCTTTTTCTACTCCAACTGCACAGCAATAAGCAGGGGGGTCCTAAAAGTTGCTTGTTTGCTTACTCGGGTGGGCCAACAGGATTCTCTCTAGGACTTTTATGATGTAGGATGTCAGGGAGACAGTTCTACAGTCACTGAGGATTGATGGGTAAGTCTTCTTTGGAACAAGGCAGGAGGTCTTCTACAACACTGGAACCTTCTCCTGGGCCAGGCTGAAGGTTGAAGAGGTGCTGCAGAATCCCACAGAGCTGCTCTAACCAGGCCTTCAGGACTCTGGGGCTGACACCATCTGGACCTGCAGCCTTATTGCGGTTCAGTCTCTCAAGCTGCCTCTTCACCTGACTTCATGAGACTCACAGATTGAAAGGGCAGGCAAAAGGAATATCAGTATCTTCTGATTTGGTTAAAGAAAAACATGTAGAAGCAAAAGGATCCATGGCCATGGTGGAAGATAAAACATTTGAGATGGGACAGGGAAGCCTTGTGTCAAAGAAGGGTCAGATGTCTGTTTGGCTGTGCGCAGGAGAGAAGGATACTGAGCTTGCTCCTGAATTGAACCTATTGAAGAATGAGAGTGTACAGTTAATTGGCTCTGACCTGACATCCATCTTACCGATCCTCCTTCTGCTTGAAACCTATGAGCTTCTTTATCCCTCACCACACATCTCTGATATTGTTTTGCTGGGCTTCTTCTCCAACGTCTTCCTGTACACCTCCTTACTGTATCTTATCTTGACTTTAAGTTGCTTCAGTATACTCCTCAATAATTTTCTGTGTCCCACCCTAAAGGCTCTTGTTTTTGTGTTAAGCAAGGCCTTAAGGTCACTAGTGATCCAGGGTTGTTACTGTGGTGGAGAATAACACCATCCCCATCCTGGTGGGATGGTGTTATCCGAACAGAATTTTATATAGTCTGTTATACACAGTCATGACATTGATGTCCTCTCCATGTGGCTGGTACAGTGCATCCCAGTCAGTAGCCTCAAAGCAACCTTGCATGGCTTCTTCAGCTTCCAGTGACTATCTTCTCACAGTTTCTCTTTATTGTAGGTTGCCTTTGAACAAGAGGTTCATATTTGGTGCAGAGAAAAACAAGATTGTGATCTGATTTGCCTAGAGGAGGTCTTGCTATAGAGATGTATGAGTCCTTGACATTTGCATAAAACAAGTCCAGCGTTTAGTTTTCGCTGGTAGAGAAACAAACTGTTAATTTGCTGGAAGTGTAGCAGGGAGTGAAGCATTGTTAAAATCACCACATATAGCCACATACACATTGGGGTGTTGTGTCTGTAGCTTAGCAATGACTGAGCTCATGACATCACATGCAATGTCAGCCATGGCTGATGGTGGAATGTAAACCGTTACCAAAATAACACTGGTGAACTCTCTGGGTAAATAATATGGACCAAAACTTACTGCTAATGGTTCAATATCTAGGCTGCAGAGAAGACACTTTACAGTAACATGTCATGGATTACACCATCTGTTGTTCGCAATAACTGCTAATCCACCTCCTTTGTGTTTGCTGCTCCTCTTTAAATCTCTGCCTGCTTATATGATCAGAAATCCTGGCAGAGAGACGCTGGAGTCTGGGATATTATCTTGCAGCCATGTCTCAGTGAAACAGATAATACTGCATTCCCTATACTCTATAATGACTACAATGCTGAGTCATTGTAAGGGTTTGGAGTTCATCCAACTTGTTTACCAATGATCTCACATAAACTTTCACCTTCTCCCTCTTCTCTTTTCTCCTGCTGTGCATCCACCATTCATCCATCACCTCTTTTTCAGCTCATCTGGGATTTGGGGTTGTAGTTTTTGTATTATTTGAGCTTTTGAGGTGTTAATCAGCTGCACCCAGTTGTAAAAACACCCAGTTGAAAAACACCACCTTCTTGCTATGGTTATGCATCACAACAGACGTCTAAAAGTAAAAATGAATCAGCAAAAATATTTCCAGCTGCACAGTATCCAACACCACAGGAGACAATAATTCAAAAAAAAAAAAAAGCAATCTTCATCCACAAAAGGAGGAATTCAAATTTTTTAAAATAAGATATCAGACCAAAAACAACAGAGGTGGTCCAATATGCTGCCACCCTGAGCAGCACAATTCTAGAATATACCAGACATACTGTATCAGAATGTCTTAAATGATCAAAACCAGTCTCAACACATAGCACAGGCTATGAAATTACATTAAATATATGAGAAATACATTTTTGTTCTATATTACACTGAATAAGAATGAGGTTTTTAGCTTATAAATAGAAGGTTAGGAATGCAAAACAAAAAACTCACCAAAGTCACACAGTTTAAGGACATCATCAGAACTGATGAGAAGGTTCTCTGGTTTGATATCTGAAAAAGAGATGGTTTAAATCAATATCTTAAAAAAATGTTTAAGAAAACGTTTTTAAGAAACGTTTAAGAATTTAAGAAAATGTTTTTCAAGGTATAGCTTTATTTTTATCATAAAGTGTAACAAAGGTCCTTTAAATAAACAAAGATAAAAGACAGTGTTAATAATGTACACTTACACTGATTAATTGTCCTGATTGTGTATGACTGAGGTATTAGAAACTTTAAGTTTATGAATTAAAATGCATTTGGACCACTGTATCAGTGTATGAACAGCAGTAAAAAACAATGGCTCAATAAATATAAAAAGGCAAGGCAAGGCAAGTTTATTTATATAACACATTTCAGTAGCAAGACAATTCAAAGTGATGTACATTTTCGTTGTATGATGAGCTAAACCTTCCCTCCTACTTCCCTATTTCTAAGGGGATTGCTCAATCCAGCTCTCCATCCAACGGGTCCAGACTTCCCTAAACCTGAAAGATCTTACTAAGCAGGTTTACTGAAAGTTCTGTTTAAGCTGGTGTCGGGAAATGACACGCCTAACCTCTTGACAGCCTGCATCCAGAAATCTCGCCCTTCTTCAACTGGAGGTCAGGACGACCGAGTAGCACACAGCAATCATCCACTCCTTGACAGTCACTTCTGTTAACAGCTGCTCATTCCCTAATATCACAACTGGCTCTTGGTATATGGGCTAGGTTAATTTTAGTGACTCGGCATGAGCCCCAAGGGCGCTGTTTTAACAAGCTTGGCTAAGGCAACCTATAAAAACCTCCTAAAATCTCTTAGAACCAGGCAACAAGACTTTTTACCACCAATGAAAAACCAACAATAAGGTGACTCAAATAACTGGATGCCCATGATTTATCTAGAATTTTATATGCTTTCTTTAATTAGTAACGCTTTTGTAGGGGTCAGTAACAGCTTAAATTCAGCAACACATGATAATTTCAATAATAGAAATGAATCAATCAACTCAACCTGTCTTTCCCTGTTGCTGAAACTAGTAAGTTTGGAGAGGCTTTGACAACGGAGGCTCATCCATGCACCCGTTGGGGATGTTTCTTCTGGTAACAACGAGCGATTTCTTGAAGGAAAGACGGCTTAATCTTCAGTTTCTTCCCCTAAGTGGACAGGCACTGATGCTCCAGGTTTCACTGGTCAAACAGGACTTTGTTGTCATATGTCTCAGAAGACAGTAGCGTCCAGAGGCTGAAAAACTGAAGGAAACCCCGGTGTAAAAAATGAGGTTGATTCAGGACTTCCAGAAGCCTGAACCTTAGAGCATTCAGTTGTTCACCGATCAAGTTCACTTCTGTTGTCTGGATAAAAAGGCTGTAGATGAAATCAGATTCTTAATTTCGAGGTACAGTCCTTTCAGGGCACACGGGTTGATCCTCTTTTTAATGCAGTCAATCAGCTGGGCTGTGTCTCTGGTCCTCTGCTTCATCTGTAGCCTCTTTCTCCATCCGATCTTTTTTCGCTGGTCTTCTGCGAGGAAACAACTGCAGTTCCCTTTTTTGGCAATGCTTTTTCATTGCAGATGCTCTCACCCCTCAGCCCTTTGTTAGGTTTCTCCGTTATGGCACAACATGCTATTGCCCAATACGTTATATCTCAATACTTATTCATGGTCACCGTGACTTTCTGGTGCTGTTTTTCAGCCTTGAAGATACCAGTAATAGCCACACAGCTGGCTGTATCATGTTCCTCCCTTCTTCGTGTTGTTTGTTGGCCTTCAAAAGGTTTGCTGTCAGCCCGCAGCCGTCTCTCGTCACTCCCAGTCAACCTAGTAAACTTTACACAGTATTACACATTCCATTCTAACCTTTCTGCATTTACTTTTAGACAGTTATAAAACCATCACTTAATTATTTTTATTCATACATCACAACTGATCAACATTATATCCCTTTCATATATAGCTGATTGAGAATTTTAAACCTTAATGTTTTTTATTTTAATTATCAGTTCTCAATCATATTTCAATCATATGTCTTTTAACTTGACAATCAAAGATTACTCATTTCATTTAATACTTGTAGAAAATGGAAAAATCATTATACATCATTTCCTTGGTTACACTTGTTTATACTTCTGCAAAAGATAAGACAGTTAATATGTGACTCCACACAAGCCTCTCCGGTCTCTCAGTCCCCAGAATGTGAGAATATGCTTGGTTCACTCTTTATTGCTTCAACTGTGTATTTAATAATCGTTGCATGGATTACACAAAAAGATACCTATTTTTATTTTTTTATTGATTTAAGTGTGAGCAGTTAATCAATGTTGCATGGATTACATGGAAAGATCTCACCTCATTTTGACAACATGAAAAAAAGAAAAACAAACAAATAATAAAAACAATAATGATAAAATGACTGATATAATGAAAGAAAAGTAGGACTGAAAACCTAACTAATAATGTTTAGATAGCACAGTCAAAGGCCACCCTAAACAAATAAGTTTTTAATCTTGATTTAAAGCAACTTAGGGTTTCTTTTACAGTTTTCTGGGAGTTTATTCCAGATCATAGGAGCATAAAAGCTGCTTCTCCATGTTTGGTTCTGGTTCTGGGTATGCAGAGTAGATTTGAGCCAGAAGACCTGAGAGGTCTGGGTGGTTGATACACTGACAACAAGTCTGTAATGTATTTTGGTGCTAAGCCATTCAGTGATTTATAGACTAACGGAAGTATTTTAAGATATGGGGAGCCAGTGTAAGGACTTTAGAACCGGGGTGATGTGCTCCACTTTCTTAGTTCTAGTGAGGACGCTGGCAGCAGTGTTCTGGATCAACTGCAGCTGTCTGATCGACTTTTTAGGCAGACCTGTGAAGACACCGTTGCAGTAATCAATTCTACTGAAAATGAACGCATGAATCAATTTTTGAAGGTCCTGCTGAGACATTATTCCATTAATCCTGGAGATGTTCTTTAGGTGATAGAAAGCCGACCTTGTTACTGTCTTTATGTGCCTGTCAAGGTTTAGGTCTGAGTCCATCACTACACCCAGGTTTGGAGCCTGACTGGTGGTTTCTAGCTGTATTAACTGAAGCTGTGTGCTAACTTTTAAATGCTCTTCCTTTGGTCCAAAAATTAGATTCAGTTGAAGAAAATTTTGGCCCATCCATGCATTGATTTCTTCTAAGCATTTACCAAGCGCTTGAATGGGTTCATAGTCACCTGGTGACATCGTAACGTATAGCTGTGTGTCGTCAGCATAGTTATGATAACTTACGTTGTTTATTAAAATCTGAGTTAGGGGAGCATGTAGATATTGAATACGAGGGGCCCTAAGATGGACCCTAGGGGAATGCCACGTGATTTTTGTGGTCTCTGATGTAAAGTTACCTACTGAGTAGAATTTAAAACAATCGAGTGCTGTTCCAGAAAGGCTGACCCAGTTTTCCAGGCTTTTTAATAAATTGGAGTGATCAACAGTGTCAAATGCTGCACTAAGGTCCAATAATACCAGCACTGTGGTTCTTCCACAGTCTGCATTTATTCAGATGTCATTGAACACCTTGACAGTCTCTGTACTGTGGTGAGCACAGAAGCCCGACTGAAAGACATCAAAGCGGCTTGTTATTGTTAGGAAGTTGTTTAACTGCTGAAACATAACTTTTCCAGTAATCTTACTGATGGCACCTTGTTGGGTTGGGTCTGCTTTGGGGTTGTGATATAGGTATCGCAATACACTGTCACTGATCTGACACATTAAATATACACAGATTGACTACCATTTACCTCTCATTGATTATTCAGTCTAGCGTTATGTTTTGAATTAACAGAAAATGATTTGAAGCAATATGATAGATTAGGACAATGCAATATGTATCTCTTGAATAAGAAATAAAACAAAAAGTTAACCTTTCAAAGAGGAGTCTTTATAACAGCTCATAAATTGGACAATGTAAGGTTAATGATACAGGATGCAATTCAAAATATAGTCTTACAATACAACACAGTAGTATCATGATGTTAAAATATCTTAGCTCCATTTGTCCTTCCAAACAGTTCGAGTCACTACTGAGGGATAAAATGTTGCTCCACAGCCAGAATGGCAGCAGAAGAAGCCCTACAGGAGTTTATTCACAAACATAACTTCTGTCTTCCTTTCGAACAGATTGTATTTTACTTTTACAAAGATTTAAAAATGAACCGATCTAAAAATCTAGAAATTTTGTCAAAGAAATTGCATCTAATCTATTCTGCTAGCATTGTACAGATTCGTGTCCATAAACCAGTACAAATCGGTCTTCACATTCCTTGAATCTAGGTTGAATATTTAGGTTTACCTTAGATTGTATTGCTATAAACATTTGTCACATCTTGTACAAGTTTAGAGCTGGAATGCCAACATGTGTTGAAAATACATGGTCAAGATACATAAGCAATTTTAGGGTAGTGCAACAGAGTGGGACATTTTTACATTCATTTTCTGAAGGCTTGGAAAAAAGGAATGAAGGGGACAGGAGAAAGGAACCAAACAAATAAAGATGAATACTCACCTCTGTGTACAATTTCATTCTTGTGACACCAGTTGATGGCTTTGATGAGCTGGAAAATGTAGCTGCGAACCTTTTCTGGTGGTGCACCAGTGGGAAATTCCTCCAGCAGTTCAAGCATGTTCTGACAAACCACAATAACATAATGTAAAAAGAACCAGACTCTGTAGCAGCAATATGAATGCTCGCTCCATCCATCCATCCATCCATCCATCCATCCATCCATCCATCCATCCATCCCAGTAAATTGCAGCAAGATTTATACTGTATTGAAACTGTCAATAAAACAAAATTGTTTAAAGACGCTCTGTGTGCACACTATGCAAACTTGATGAAATAAACATGGCAGCATTATTAGGCTGACCCTCTCAACATATTCAAAGACGAGATAGAGTTTCCCCCTCCTACGAAAAGCCTCTTTGAGCTCAACGATGTTGTCCTGCTTCAGGGTCCGGAGCATCTTCAGCTCCCGAAGGGTCGTCTCCTTAACCTCCTCATTTTCTGTGTGGGTATTTAAAGACAAATATATTTTTGCATTTTAGCTTCTCTCCTTACTTTTGACAATCTTTTTAGTGGTTTACTCACCTTCACTGTCTTTAAACTTCTTGATGGCCACCAGCTCATTGGTTTCCTGTGAAGAACAATGCACATCTATTTAGGTTCCTGAATGGAACAAATGTGCTTAATGACTTTTAAAAAATAAGATAGTAAAGATAGCTGGTCTTTTAAGACTGGAAGTAAAAATTTCAATTCTAAAAACTCTTCACAATAAGAGCTAGACACTCAGGCTTGATTTAAGGAAGTGGGAATAAAATAACAAAGGTAACTCTGCATTTATGTTTTTCACACAAAGATATAACAACATAATATGATCGTGTCATTGCCAGAAATTCAGTTTATAAGTTCTGAAGGCTGAAGGGGTTATTATAGTTTTCTGTCATTAAGCTGCGCGAGAAGCTAATGCAAAAAAGGCACCACATTGGGAGCTCTGAATACAAAATCAATTCTAACTGGGTGTTTGTATATTGAACATTTGTATTTGGAAAGACGTTTTCCCAATGAAAATGATGAAAAATAAAATTATTAGTTCTAACCCACCACCCACATCCTAATCAAAACATAGGCAGCACTCAAAATCTGTCAGTTTCAACATAGTAAAGTCATTGATCCTATAGTAGAACATTCCTGGAGCCATTGTTTGATGAAATAATGAAACCATAAGAACAACAAACACGCATATTCAACATGATAGATATGATAAAGAGGAGTTTTTTTAATATTAATTTATTTTTTATACTTTTTTGGGAAAGGACAAACATTTTTCATAATGACTTAAGGGAAGGCATCATAATGGCATCTTGATCCTACAGCAGTCTTTCTTAAACTGTGGGGCACGCTGCCTGGGGGGTCATGACTGACAGGGGTCACGAGCAAAGCCTTGTCTTTTCTTTCTGTCCAGAAAATACAGTGCACTCACGATACTAATGTGAATGTCAGAGGACTCTGACTCATTTAGCGGTGACATAATAAACAAAATGAGCAGGTGGAACGCGGACAAATGCAGAGAGAGTCTTCTGTCAGTACAATGGAGAAATATATAACAGGGGCTAAAAGAAAAAAAGACAACGTGTCAGGTACAACCACAACAAAGAAAAATTGGGACAATGACTAAGGAGACATCATTTTTTGCCAAATAATTGCACTTGTATTTGTTCTGTACTCAAGTTGCACCTTATTGTTCTTGTATTGTAAGGTGTGCAGTGGATAAAAGGCTTATTGTAAGAGTGATACTGTGATATTATTAAGTTAGCACAAATTGACTGATTCATCTTTGTTGCCATATTTTTTTTTTCTTTTGCACACAAACACCTTTATTATTACTGTTCTAAAATATGTGACTGCACATTTTATGTTAATGTTATCAGTTTTGAAGAAGAATAATCACAATCTCTGTATTCTTCAATAAGTTAATTGACCCATTTTGTTGAAGTTTTGTTGGGATTCTTCAAAGGGGCTGCAACAGGAGACATTTGAGAACCACTGCACTTGGTCCAAAGCCCAGCACAACAACTACTACAATTTTAGTATCACTGGCATTCCATACTAACTGCCTAGAGGCATAGGTGAACATTGTGCCACTAGTTCTGGACTTGCGATTAAAAAGAAACCAGTTTACTGATACTTGCTTCTTTATGCAATACAAAATGTTGGAAGATTTCCCATAATATTCTTATTCTACAGAGTTATGTTGCAGTAGACAACTTTGTTTAGGTGATGTTTTCCACAGAACCATTTTTAGATGCGCACTTTTCTGAACGCTGCTCCCAACTTTTTGATGGTCTGGTAATTAGCAACTCTATGGTTGGCCAGGAGAAGCAGAGGAAACAACACAAGAGAAAGTGCGCATATATAGAATCAATATGCGGAGCATATTCTAGCACAGCAAGGGATAGGTACCTTTCACATTTGAACCGATACGTTACCGATACTCAGAATCGATACCGGTACTCAACGGTACCAGGTACTTTTGTGTTTGTTAATGTTGTAACAAATGTTAATTCCTTTAATAATAAAATCTTTACATTTTTCAGTTTAACATATTTATTTTTCAATATATAAACCTTAATGAATATATCAAAACAACATCCAGCTATTTGCATTGTAACATCTCAGTTGTTTCAAATATTTCTCCTCCCATGTTGCAGGCTACAGACGACGAGTCGCTAACGGATGCAGGCGTGCAAACGGTGCCGAATGCCGGAGTTGTAGCCGTAGATTTGAGGCTGATGAAAATTGTTGCTTCAGCCTTGAGAAAAATCTGGTGCTTAACCAGGTGCTTCTTTAGATTAGAAGTATTCCCGCTGCTGGCCTTGCACTTCGCGTCACAAATATTGAAGCGAGCGTAATTTGCATCGCATTTTGAAAAGTGGAGCCATACTTTCAAGCGCTCTCTATCTGCCATGCTTTGCTGACTGTAGCAGCGACATAATGCTCTTGTTCGTGCAATGCTGTGTTCATGACCAGCATAGAAAATCGCCCACTCTTCCACTTCCTCAGTGTTACAATGATACGTTTAGGTACCGAAACATGGTACCGTTTGATTTTACATGAATCGGTACTCGGTAGTACCAAAGGAATTTGGTCGGTACCTATAAACATACTGAATTCGGTACCCATCCCTAAGCAGCAAAGTCAAAAAAATCATAATTGGGGTAGCCATACACTGTTTGCTTTTTGAAAAAATTCTTATTCATATGCATTTGTATTTAGAGGTTCCAATGTGTTCTAAAAACTATATTTGCATTCTGGCCAAGGTGTTTTATGTAATCTAATGTAGTAAAAAATAACTGTATGTCTGGATTACAACAAAAGTGTGTATGATCATGCATATGGCTATGTAAGCAATAGAAAATTATTTTTGTGAGTTAGTCACAAAAGTTTTGTGAGACATAAAAACAGAATAAAATCTAATCATTGTGTGGTAATCATGTGAAGTTGCTGGCTCAACAGCAGCTGGTTACACTCTTAGTTGTTGGATATAAATAAATAAATTAAACTAAATTAGGCCCGAGCCCTGAAGGCATTATTCTGTTTGGGTCTTCTTTATCTTTTTCCACTAAATCTTATTCCAAATAAATTACCTTTATTGTCCCTGAACATTCCTCAAAATCAAGATTATGCACAGGTCAGTGTAAAATGTTTTTAGTTGTGATAGTATGTGTGCATGGTTGTTTGCCCTGTGTGTCTCTGTGTTGCGCCGTGATAGACTGGCACTGTCCAGAGTGTACCCCAACACTTGCCCAATGACTGCTGGAGGAAGGCACCAGCCCCCCCACAACCCTGCAAGGACAAGCGGGTATAAACAGTGGATGGACAGACAATGACATTTTGCACGCAGTCCCCAAACTGCAGCCCCCCCAACTAGTTTTACAGAAAGCTTTTAGAATTGGCACACTTATAGAGCAAATTAACCTTTTTCTGATGTCAGAACAATCTGATGTACTTTATTATTGAAAAGTCTTTCTTGAAGGGTATGGGCAAGGCAGCATGGCAAATATCAACCACACCCTTTCCATAAAGGTGGCTCTAAAAAAACTATCCACAGCTATATGGCTATGATTTATATGTTCATGCCATATGTAAACACCCATGTAAGCTGGGAATGGATTTTGCAAAATGGACCTACAGTGGCCTCTAGAATTTGTCAAATTGCTGTATCTGCCATTTACAATATCTGACCACCACAAATGTTTTTGGTTTTCATCACAGACAATTCCTCTATGTGGTAATTTGCAGACCTCACCGAAGCCACATTATTCAACTCTTACAGGAATTTCATTGACATGAATGGTGTGATTACACCCAGTGTTTTTACTGCTCAGTAACAGTTTGTATTCAGTGCTCATAAACAGCACCACCTACAGGTTATGCACATGTACTGAGAGCCTGAGAGCGATAATACTGTAGTGGGAGTACTCAAATCCTATTTTTGCTAAAGAGGCAGAAGTGTCACCAAGAATCTGCAACAATTATGCCCCTTTTCAATTCATGGATCCAGCACCGCATAGCTCCACTCCGCTCGATCTCACTCTACTCAGCCCAAACCTGTTGTGTTGCGACTGACTCACTGACGGCTCTAGGTGTAGCATGAAGCCCCACCTCCAAGTGTCAGCATCATATGCTGTGCTTCATAACCATGCGACCAAAACGCGTGTTGTCATTTTTCCTAGACACCATCGAGCCACCACTGCTATGATGCACAGAAAAGCCAGTGCCCTTATTGTTGCCCCAAGGATTAGAAAAGCCAGAAAAGGAAACGGTCATAAAGTGGGCTCAGTGGAGTGGTGCCGGCCATAGTAGATAGCCCATGGAAAAGAGGCTTTAAAGGCTACCTGAATTTTAACCAGAGTAATGGGGCTAATACTCCCATAATTATTGCTCTTGTTTTGATTTCTATCTACTTTAAAGGAAATGTTTGACTCATGCCTTACTTCCTGCATTAACAAAAACAACACTAAGCAAACCAAGGCAAACTAAGTTAAAACTGAAGTAAAGACATGCCTAACAATAAAGCAAAGATTTGTTAAAATATTTGATGAATGCATAATGTATTTTTTTACAACCTTCTTCTGAGTGATACATTTGCACAATTTTGATCCTTTGTAGCCACTGCAAATTATGGCTTTATCTCAATGATGCAAATTAGCAAACATCAAGGAAGCCCTAATGGGAGCGCTGAACTTTATTTCAGGTTAATGAAATTTACAATAATTGATTTTAGGTTTTAACAAATGAAAACTAAATGGTGAAAAGACGCTCAACAAGCATTAGTTTAAAGGCTTTACTTTATCAGGTTATAACAGTTTCTAAGTATTTTTGTCTAACAGATTTGTTTTGTTCCCTTTTAGTTGAACAAAATTAATATCATATTACCTATGTAAGAAGTTTCTAAATGATTTACTATGGCACTAATTTTTTTTACATAAAAAACCAGGGGTGTGTACACTTTTGAGCCACTGTACTGTAAAAGATTACAACAAATGCTGACTCCAGCGCAAAGGTTTTTTTTTCAAGACTACTTTATGCTGTTATTTTTAGGTACTGGACCCTTTTTCCTAATGTACACACGGCATACATAAAAGAAATACAAACATGGTACCCATAATTAATAATATCATGATAGAAAAAGAAGAGAAAAATAAACACATCTCCACCCAAGAAGGATTCTTTAATATATATTTTCAGTTAGCTTTCATTAAATGAAATACAACAATGTTTGCCATCACAGCATTGTGAGCCTAAATCCTTGAAAGTTTTCTTTTTCTGTCCTCTACAACCCCCAGGATGTAGCAGCGAACACAGTGGGCCAGAGGGGATTACATCATACAATAGAGTGTCCTTGGCTGCTCTCATGTTCCTCAATTGTCCTTTTGTCTATAGTGGGTCAGACATCACAGACAGTCTAATCAATGAGATGAATAAGGCAGTGTGGAGCTGCATGTCACTGGCAGTGCTCTTGCTTAAATCAGCCAATTGTTTTACGATGGCGAGAAATACAAACTTGTCACTTTAAGATTTGATGCTCATCAGCAAATTGGATAATGCAATAAAGGTTTACTGCAACAACAGAGGTCAACTGTGGCTGTGCTGTTATGGTTTTCAATAAAAGGGGGGAAAAACAATCAAAAACACATTCCAGGTCCCATTAAGCACATATGACATTTCAAAGAGTAGCTGCAATGTGCTGATGCTGCTTATGTTTGTGTTACATCCTTGATTTCTTCTGATTTACCTTTTAACTACTGATAAGGACACCAAAAATAACCTTTAAGATTGTAACTGTCTTATGATATAAATGCATTATAATAGCACTACAGCTGGTACACCATTTGACAGTGAATTTCCAAAGCAGTCTCAATTTGAAGCAGCACAAAAATCTAACTTTACCTAAGATTGATTTATATTTTGGTATATCTCAAGTAAATACCGTACAGATCCTTTTGAAACACAGCCAAAATAATTATAAACAATTACTAATAATTAATTTGTCTTTTTACCTTGACAGTACTACACAGTGACACTGTATCTTCACCAGGAGACAGGCAGCTGTGTAGGTTGTGATATTGTCACTCCAAAAGCACAAATTCAAGATAACACATAAACCTCCATACAAACACCCACATATGCTAAACAACACTTGCATAAAGTGGCAGAACAAATCCTGGCACAAATACGCTTGACTAATTAAAATATTCCGTCAAACGCACACTGCAGAGTAAAGTATATATAAATTATACTGGTACGCCCATTTAAAATTAATTTAATTTCTTTGTTGTGATGTTAGAACCTACTGTGTCTCCTGATTGGGTTTTACCCTATTTACAGTGCCATTATTCCCTCTGTCATATACAGGTCTGCTGTAGACTTCTAAGAGATTTACCCATTTACCAACACTGTTTAATACATCCCTCCGCATCACTTCCTCTCTCTCAAACACACATGCAACCATTACTTCCTTCTTTCTCCCTGTGCCACCATTTCTCTTTTCTCCTGCTTCCAGCTGAGAAAAGCAAAAATAACTGCTCTCTTGCAGCAAACCTAAAAAAAAAACCCATTAACTATCATGGTCCCTGGCTCACACGTGTAAAATTGAGTATCTCACTTTGTCATATAAGTGGGAAACATGTCATATGTCACATTAGTGAGTCAAAGAAAATAAAAGGCACTTTAACCTGGCTGTACTTTTAAAGTTGCTAGTTAATTTGCATGCAGAGTTGTTGGTGAATGACACATTAATGGCATAATAAAGTCAGGGAGACTGTGACAGTAAAATATGTAAAAGTATCTCCGATGTTAGGTGGTCAGCCTTTTTTCTGCTGTCCATGTGAGAAAACATTTTATGTTTTTTAGTATGTTTTGTATTGTACAGCTGATCCAGAGAGAAGAGCATTAAATGGACATTCACACTGTTTTCACCTTGTCTTGTGTGGAGTTTCTGTGCACACATAGTATCTGGGCAATCAGACGTAGTGTACAGCGTATTTTACATTACTAGTAAAGTAGAGCCAAGTAGTTGGCTCGATTGACCTATAAATGACTGACCAAGTGAGGTTAACAGGGTTGTGGTTTGTGTAAAAAAAAACATAGCTCTAGCTGAAAGGGACCATGTCCATTGCAACTGAAACTTTTAATTTAATTTCCAGTCTTCAGTATCACCATTTAAATCTTTGGGAATTCCTGTCAGTTCTGATTTTTTTTTTTTTATCTCTTTGGGTGCATGTATGCAATAAAGCCACTTGTTTAGGTTTTCATTTTTGTAACCCAGTCTCCTAATTCACTGTTGAGTTCAAAAGCTGATCTGGAGGGTAGATGAGATCCTACATGTATCAAATGAATGACTCATGAGAGCTAGCTTGAAATCCACCACATCAGTGATTCGTTTTGGAAAGGATGCAGCTGCTGACAGCCTCTCGCTGAAATCAGTAATACACAATAAACTGAAGACTAATTACTTTCATCACTCATCTTTTACTCTATAAACTGTAAAAAGTTAGGCAGAGATTCCAAATCCAAAATGCAGCAAAAATAAGGAAGTTTACTAACTGGAAACAATTAGACCCATGGGTGAAGACCCATTTAATTAGCTGTGATTTTTGCAGTTAACATTATTATTTCAAAAATACAGTATATCTGATAAGAAATTTAAATTAAATATAGCTTTGATGCCCTGCTGATAATTGGAAGTGAACAATAAAATGCTATTTAAACTGGACATTCGTTTACCGTTTTTCTGTATCAGAAAAAACATTGTCAAAGAAAAGAAAAACATAATTTTTTGATACATTCTGATGAAAAATCATTCAATGAAAACAGAGAGATGTGATGGTTGATAAATAGAATAGATTTTCACAACCAACAAAATATTGTATTTCAAACAATCCTTTCTACTGTTGAATACAGTACAGCTCTTCCTTTGCAGTGCATACTGTTAAAAACTGCCTGAACAGCTCACAGCATCCAGCCCAGAAACTGATGTTTTCCGTGAGTACAAAAAGATCAAGACCTTAGTTAGAGAGAAAAGACCAGAATGAGATAATGAAGATTATATCAAAGACGTGTGGCCAATGATAACCAATGCTACAGAGAGTGACGAAGCTAAGAAGTTGTGTCTGAGTCATGTAACAGCATATCACTTAGACAAATAAGGAACAGCTCAGAGTCATTATGAAAGGTTGGTGCTGGAAGACATGGATGATGAAGACTCCCAGATCAGAAGAGCAAGGCTACGCATGGATGGAGGTCAGCGCCTTGTACCAGTGTGGCATGTAGTTAAGCAAACAATCTTACCAGCTAGATATGTGAAGGCCCTCCGAGAAGTAACCAAGGGGAGGAGAGGAGAAATTTCCTTTAACCAAAATGCCAATGCAAGCTACGATAGTTTCACAGATGGATCAAGCAGTGATATCTTATGATCTGGAGCAAGAGAAGCAGCAGTTTTATGAAGAAAAAACTGCTGCTTCTCTTCTGCTCTCAGTGGGGTCAGACGGTTTTCCACTCTCTCCTTGATCCTCCCCCATTTTTTGCCCTGCTTCAGCTTTTTGTCAATGTTTTTGTTAGAGCCTCTGTTTGCATATCCTCCTAATTTGTTCATTATGGATTTGGTCAGCTGGTCTCTCAATGCAATCGCTCATATTTTCTCGACGGGAAGACAGGGTAAAGGGGAACCCTCTCGTCCAGACGGGACGTTCTTCTCCGGAAACGCAATGGATTCCTGGCGGCAATGGAAGATTGTGTGCATGACAACAATGTCAGTCGAGGACGTGGAAGATTTGTACATAACTGGATTTCTGATAACAGGATATCTGCTTTTTGGAGTTGGCGGTTACCTGGCTTATCGAAAGATTTGTAAAACATCGGCAGCTGTTCAAAGCACTCCAAAGCTGCCTGGGATGTTTGAAGGGATCTTTAGAGCTCTCAGACTGATAGGTTAAGAGAGCAGAATCGCAAGCTGGACGCGATCCTTAGAATCGCACGTTGGCTGCGTTTCCCGGACTCAAAGGTGATATGATTTAATCTTGGAGAAAGTTGTTTGCTCAGGATCTACTGAAAGTACCAGAAATTTGGCTATTTGGATTTGAAATTAAGAATGCCAGTAAGACTTTGAAGGCAGGCGGAAAATCACAGCCGGCCGGAACCAAAACATTTATTGTTTGTTTAATTCAGGTGCCCCGATATGGCCTTCACAGGCTTCTTATCAAAACATTTCTCCTGGATGTTCTGTAAATATGACGCTCTGCCCCAGCCACACCCCTTATCTGTGAACTGAACTGTATGGCCGTTTGGTAAAACTTCCATCTCTTTTTCAAGGACGATGGCACCTTCGTCAGTGTTGACAGTCTAATTCTTTGCACACATGATCATACTTAAATATTGGCACCCTCACGAGTCCACCATGCCCCTGCAAAATCTTTGCTTATGTGTGTTGCTTTCCCATGTTCCTTATTTTTACCTAAATGTGGATTTCATTTCTTAATTTCTTCTCCTTTTCATAGATTTTTAGATTTACCAGTGAAAGGAAAATAATACTAGTTTCTTAAAAAAATTGAACAAAAGCTGTTCGTACACCAGTGACTCAGCTTCCGTAGTTAAAACTCAGTGATTGGTTAGTTAAATGTCATGGATGCAAATGACTGTTATTACCTCTTTAGAAAGATTGGTTTAGAACCAGTTCTTACCAATAAAACCCAAAGGATTATTAATGTTACCTGTATCATTGTAATGTTGGCCAGAGATTTTTAGATTTCTCAGAAGGATTCATAGATTTTTAGATTTCTTAGAAGGATTGTAGTATCATTTGATTTGTTTTTCTGTGTCTGTATCTGTGTTTATTTTTTTTTGTGATTGTATTGTAATTGTATGTACAGCGCTTTGAGTGTCTCGTTACTGAAAAGCACTATATAAATAAACTTACCTTACCTTACCTTACCTTACCTTAGAAAGAAGAAAGAAAGAGACAGGACAAGGAGCCAAACCACCAACTAAGGCCAGTTTAAAAGCTCCAGCCAACCCCCATAACAGACCATTGCCTCAGAGAAGAGAAGGAATGCAAAAGAGATTTTACGGACCACCAGGTTCACAAGGCCCACAGAAGAAAAGCACCTTTCTCCCTAAAGAAGAGTACGACAAACTGTCCTCTGAAGAAAAGAAGGCCCCTTTTGAGTCCCGCAGATCAGGGACCGGGGGACCAGACAAGTAATGATGACACGGCCGCGAGTCACCCTGGAAAATGCCTACTGGAAGGCGGACCCTATCTAGTGGACACCGGGGCAGAGGTGTTGATGACTCGCAGAGGCCTAAAGACGACAGGATACCTTACAGTCCAACTTGCCAACGGGACCATAGAAGAGATGCCGTATGGGACCTGGCAAGGAATCAATTGGGTGAAAGGTCCCGACAATCTCATCACCGTCACAGACCTAAAAGAACTCAACAGACCAAGGAAAGTCAAGGTTAGTAAAAATAGAGCCAACTCAGAATGGAACTGGGGCTCAACAATGGTACAAAACAATGAACGTACCAGAAGTAACTGAACCTAAACTGAAAGAAAGCAACGTCTCCCCGGCTGGGAAAGAGAGGTTATGGAAGATCATCACTTCAGCAAATGTGGTCCGGTTCAAGAACGACTGTGGAGACCTGGGACAAGTATGTGCACCTCATCGAAGGGGGAGTGCATCCACCTGTTCAGCAGTACCCCCTGAACCCAGGTGCCATCGAAGTAGTGGAGAGAATCACAGCAACAGGTTTGAAGCTGAATCTCACGAAATGCCAGTTTGGACAGTTTTAGGTGAACTACCTAGGGTTCCAAGTAACAACAGATTTGGGACTCTCAAAAGGGTATCGAGAGAAACTAGCACAGATCCAGCCACCTAACTCCGAAAATGATCTGCAGAAGATTTTGGGACTTTGCAACTATGTGAGAGATCATGTCCCTAATTATCAAAGGTATGCTAAGCCATTATATGCCTGCCTAAAGAAGCGAGGGCGAAGAGGAAAAAGTGACAAAGAAGAACTGGACATGGACTGCATCAAAACAGAACGACCTGGATAACCTCAAAGAAGCAATCCAAGAAGCTGTGAGGTTGGAATCGAGGAGCTTGACTGAGAAGTTGGTGTGAAGATGAGGACTCCATGCTGAAAGTGAGTAATGAAAACGGGGGCTTGGTAACTTTGTGGAGTTACACTTTATCATCTGTTGAGAAGAAATTCCCCCAAGAAGAAAAGGAGTTAGCAGTGCTTGCTAGATACTGGAGCACCCTGAAAGACTTAGCACAAGGACAGCAGATTAAAGTCATCACTCAGAGCCAAGTCCACAAATACCTCAGAAAAGGAATGGTGGAAAGCAAAAAAGCGACCATACGAGGTGGGGAAGATGGGAAGACATCCTGCTGGACCCCGACCTTGAGATTGGCCCAGCACAAGCAGCCAGCAAGAAAACACCCTTACAGCCGTCTGCGAAAGAAAAGCCTCATGAGTGGGTCCTATACACTGATGGGTCAACGTTGACAAGTGTCAACTTGAAAGTAACTTGAAGCACCCCTAGCTCCCCTGATTCGTCTCCGCCAGGTATTGACGACAAAGGATGCCAGGTGTCAATCACCACTGTGAACAGCGGCACTCAAACTTCTGTCACCACCGAGACCGCCACCTCTGGAACCTCTGCTGGTGACGACGAAGAGCAACACCAGCCTGTCTCACAGTAGGATCTCCCAGGCATCCAGCACGGATGACGGATGAATTACTGACCGAGGTCATGTCAGCAATCTCTGACTATTGGGGCTTTGGGCATGGATACAGCCTGATCTCAAGAAGGGGGTGTCAAAATGAGGTGAGAATCTTCCATGTATCCATGCAGAAATTAATTAAACCCTCATAATTAGATCAATGAAATATACAGCAGTAAATGTTCACATTTTAAAGCTATGAAGTCAGGGGGGCCCATTTGGTGTATGTTTTAATTCTTCTTTCTTTTGCAGAAGTGTATCACTATGATTGAGTTTAACAACAAACACATATGATGAAATGAGAGCCTAATTTTTAGAGTATCAAATAAATAATGATCATATTACATGGATAAGGTGTCATGAAACAGTAAAATGAATATATCTTCGCACTATGGAACTGAGGACTGAAGAGGCCTGTATGGAGTCACAACTGTGACTGTCTTATCTTTTTCAGAAGTCTTAACTGTCTCACCTTTTTCAGAAAACAACAAGTATAATCAAAGAAAAATGTAAGATGATTTTCTGTTTTTCTACAATTATTACATGTAAAAAGGTTGTAATGTTGATCAATTGTGAAAATGAAGTGATGTTTTTTTTTTAGCTGTAACTGGTTTAAGAGCAAATAGCAGAGAAATACTGTTAGAAAGCTTGAGGCTGAGCAGATAAGGAGGGCACCATGGTCTCGGAGCGAGAAGCGGCAGAGTCATAACATCAGGACGGGAGGGGCAGAGGAGAGCCAGCTTCACGGGAACTGGGCATGGATGGAAGGTCAACGAGCAAGCTCAAGTCATAACAAGCATGGGAGCGAGTAACGAGAAGCCAGATGCATGCTGTTTTTCGTCAGTCTGAAGTTCGAAAAACAGGCAAAAGTCAGGGCACCAGGATGGGAGCAGGAGTCGTGATGGTCGAAAAACAGGCAAAAGTCATAACACAGGGAGCCAGCTGCAGGCTGTTTACGACTTTGTCTACGGAGGCTGGGAGACAGCACCGAAAAGTCACAGTGACCACGTAACTCAATGATGGGAAAGCTTGCCCGGCAACAGGGGATGAGCATTGAGGCTATCTGCACTGTAAAAACTGTGCCAAAGAAAGAAACGGGGTTGTTCCCTCGCAGAAGACCAGCAAACAAGATCGGACAGAGAAAGAAGCTACAGATAAATCAGAAGACCGGAGACGGAGCCTCACTGACAAATTCTGCATTATAAAGAGGATCAACCCGTGTGCCCGGAGAAGAGCTGCAACTCAAAATTGAGAATCTGAATTTCTTCTGTTGCATTTTTACCAAGACAACTGAAGGGAACTAGGTCAGTGAACATCTGATTGCTCTATGTTTCAGGCTACTGGAAGTCCTGAATCAACCTCAATTACACCTCAAAGGTTTTCTTCAACTATTCAGCCTCTGGAAGCTATCGACTTTTGAAACATATGCCAACAAAGTTTCAGTTTTTTAAAATTTCTTAAATGTTTTTATTTTTTTCCAACTTGACCATCGAATACCCGAGCATCAGAGTCTGTCCACTTAGAGGAAGAAAACTGAAGATTTACCTTTCACCCACGAAGAAAATCACTAGTTGCCTATTGAATAAATCATTCCATACGGATCCATGGTGAGCCTCCGTCTCCAAAGCCTCTTCAGCCTTACCAGTTTCAGCATTAGGGACAGATAGGTTAAGTTGATTGATTTATTTCTATTATTCAAATTATTAAGTTTTGCTGATTTTTACTGACCCCTGCAAAAGCATTACTAATTAAAGAAAGAATATACAATTCTAGATTTATTGTGGACAGTCAATTATTTGAGTCACCTTATTTTTGGGTTTTTTGTTGGTGGTAAAAAGTCTTGTTGCCTGGTTCCAAATTATTTTAGGAAGTTTTTATAGGTCGCTTAAGTTAAACTTGTTTAAAAAATGCCCATGGGGCTCGTGCCGAGCCACTAAAATCAACCTAACCCATATACCAATTGCAAGATGTAAATTAGGGAATGAGCAGCCATTAACAGAAGTGACTGTCGAGGAATGGATGTCTGCTGTGGGCTACTCGGTCGTCCAGACCACCAGTTGAAGAAGGGCGAGACCTTTGGATGCAGGCTGTCAGAGGTTAGGCGTGACCAGCTTAAACAGATTTTCCAGTAAACCTGCTTAGTAAGACCTTCCAGGTTTAGGGAAGTCCGGACCCGTTGGATGGAGAGCTGGATTGAGCAATCCCCTTAGAAATAGGGAAGTAGGACGGAGGGGTTAGCTCATCGGACAACGAAAATGTACATCACTTTGAATTGTCTTGCTACTGAAATGTGTTATATAAATAAACTTGCCTTGCCTTGCCTTTTTATATGTATTGAGCCATTGTATTTTTCTGCTGTTCATACACTGATACAGTGGCACAGTGTTTAATGAAGGGTTATTACATGGAAACAGACCGACCCAAGTCTTTGCAATGCTGCAGATGAACATTCAAGAAAATGGACAATATAACATCACTCAATTCCTTCTAGATCTAAAAGCTGACTGGTGTAATCTCCCAGAATAAGAACTGTTCTCCAAAGCAGACACTCAACCCAGTAATAAGTATGAGAAACTAGACTACACCAAGTCCTAAAAAGACCTGGTGTGGCCATTAGTTTTTCTAATTGTACCTAGAAAAACTAATAGCCAATGTTACAAGGCTTGTGGGTGTACTGTTCTTTCTCATTAATAAACAAAATAAAACACTGTAGGCCAACCTCTCTTACTGGCTTGATTAATGTGACATGATTTATATGAGCAAATTGATGGTGCATCTGTTTAATGAAGAGCAAATCAGTGACAAATGATAACATACGGGCTTCTTAAAAATGTAACATGTTTAGCAGTGAAATATTTTACAGTCATGTAAAGAAATTGGACATATGGATGGTCAGTTTTAACAACACTGAATACTTATTCCCACTTAAAATGGCTAAAATAACACATAGGCTTATCACATCAGATGCACCTAATTAAAACATGGGTTCGCCATGTTTAAACCTTAGACATTTGATTTGATGTGCTCCTGACTGCTGAAATGAGAGCGAACACAATGATGAGTTTGAAAGTGATATCTGTAGCCTTCAGACAGTAGCTTGTTGCAATTTATTAGTCTGGTAAGGCCTTTAAAGAGTTCTCACAAGAATGTTAAACCAGCCATTCCACTGTCCAGAAAATAGTCTACAAGTGGAGGATATTCAGAACAACAGTCCCATGTTTGGCTCTCTAAGCAAGATCACCCTGAAAGCAGACCACAACATGCTAACACCAATTCCCCCAAAACACTAAAATATCTTTGAAGCAAGGACAAGACCTGAAACGACTTTTTGCTACAGTTTACATGAAAGTGAATTCCTGTGGAACAAAAACATAGCACAACTTTAAATTACAGTTCATCCCAAAATTTTTCATACTTCTGGCCGATTTAGATTTAGAAATATTTTTTCATTCAACCAAGACGTTGGCATCTCCTTTAAAAGATAATAGAACAATGTAAAAAGCATATCAATAAAAAATGATCTGTTTTAATTTACATTTTACTAACAAATTGCATGTCTAAAATAATTTATAACCTTCTCAATGATTAATATAAAAATCTTTACTGGCATTGCAGCATGTAAACCCATCTTATAAAATCTGACCACCTTTCTGAATATGTTTCCACTGGTATTTTGATGATTTATCTTTGGTGATGAGCTACACATCTTTGAGGCTGAAAGACCTCCTTGCATTATCCTAATCTTTAGCCCTCTCCCCAAATTCTCTATCAGATTCAAATTGGGACTATGAGTGGGCCACTTCAAAACATTAATTTTACTTCCAGTAACAAAACAAGCAAGTTGGTAAAATTAAGAGATTACTGTAAACCTAAATCTGCCAAGGTATGAATAATTTTGAGATTGTTGGTTCAGATTTCAAAGGGATAGTGACCATAGAGAGGGTATAAAAAGTTACCCAAGTACATACATGGGGAAGGAAAAGAGTAACTTTTCATTGAAGATTAAAATCTCTCATTGCATGTCTACCAGCAACTTGAAGAAGTGACTGATATGGGTTAATGTACCAAAGATGGTAAAAATGCAGTATTCATGACACCACAAAGAATATTAGTGAGTGAATAAGCGATTGTGGTAGATGTCTACCACATGGCACAAGAACACAGTTATTTGTGCAACAATACCTCAGTGAAAGTTCAATTCCATTCAATTCAGTTTTATTTATATAGCGCCAATTCACAACACGTTGTCTCAAGGCACTTCACAACAGTCAGGTGCCTACATTCCAATTAATTCTAACCATTGAACAGTGCAGTCAGAGTTAGTTAGTTAAAGTCTACAACTTAACAGTGTAATTACACATGCAAAACACACTGGTCTCATTTACAGTAGCTCTCAAAATGCTTGGTTGTTGTGATGTGAAAAGGAGACAATTTGTTTGGTAATCTGTTCAAAACTTTATCCACATCTAATGTGACATTTATTCTATAAAAATACAACTTAAAAGCAAATTAATCTTTTTGAGAGAAAATGTAAATTAATTTTCAGGTGAAATTAGTAGGACAATTTTGCTTTCAGAATTCTCTTGTCTTGAGTTCACGTGTTCGTAATGTATATTGAATCTGATTAACCAGAAATAAGGTTCAGCTGCTCAGCTTAGGCTTTTTTTTTACTTTTCAAATTTTTTTTTACCTTCTAACTGAAGTCATAGTCTTCAGACATATAGCAAAGGATCCCAAGTATCATTTTGTACAAAGATATCAGTAAGGAATCAAAACTTTCCACAGGATTATTTATATACTATAAGAGGTATGTTTAACACAAAAACAATACTGAGCAGCACCAAAAGGGGTTAGTTTTCTTCTACGGTGTGTTTTTAATTAAGGTGTATGAAATGATGAACAATTCAAATACCAGTCAGTGTTGATCAAAACGTGTCTATTAGAAAGCTAAGGATGAAGACCTATTTTATGACTTTAAGACATCCACAAAAGAAGGACTTTGTCAGAGGAAATTAAAGTTTTACAATGGCCTAGTCAAAGCCCAGAACCCAATTCAACAGAGAACCTCTAATGTCACTTGAAGACAATTGGAGAGCTTTTACAAAGACACCTGAAAGGTGAAACTGAATGAAAGACTGATTTAATGGAGTATCAGTGTAACTGTGTACACAGCTATACAAACAGGTCATTGCACCTTTTATTATTATTTTTTTGTTTCTCCTCCAACATATCTGTTTATTTTTCAGTTACATTTTACAAAATAAATGCTACATTATAATTGAACAAATTCTAGAAATTATTTAACATGGTCTTATTTTCTACAGGGCTGCACGGTGGCACAGTTGGTAGCACTGTTGCCTTGCAGCAAGAAGGTCCTGGGTTTGATTCCCAGCCTGGGGTCTTTCTGCATGGAGTTTGCATGTTCTCCCCATGCATGCGTGGGTTCTCACCGGGTACTCTGGCTTCCTCCCACAGTCCAAAGACATGCCTGTTAGGTTAATTGGTCACTCTAAATTGCCCTTAGGTGTATGAATGAGTGTGTGTATGGTTGTATGTGTGTTGCCCTGCGATGGACTGGCAACCTGTCCAGGGTGTACCCCGCTTCCCGCCCATAGACTGCTGGAGATAGGCACCAGCTCCCCCGCGACCCACTATGGAATAAGCGGTAGAAAATGACTGACTAACTTATTTTCTACATTACAGGAGCCTGGTACTGTATGTCAAGAGGTGTGTGTAAAGCTTAAGAGCCACCATTTGCTTGCACCTGAATATGAAAGAAAAGCCAATGCCAACATTTCCAGTGGCACTGTTGGTTTCAGTAAAATACTTGATACTGTTGTTCAAATACTTCTTCAGTTTATTGTTTATTTGCCTTGTTGCGGAAAGGATTGTGTTCTTTACACATCTAGATATGTTCAAGGCCTTAAAAAAAGGCAATTTTCCCCTGTTTCAGCTTTTCTGATCCATTTGCTACTTTTATTTATTTCGAAATGTAACTTTAGTTTGGTATAACATTGCTGAATTTTAACATTTCAACTTTCTGTGCACAAATGAGAGAATGTTACGATGTATTAAGCCATTTATATACATTTACATATATTTGCACTGCCGTATACTGTGTGGCAAAATTTTATTATTTGAAACTATAAGAACAATAATCCAAATGAGGCACAGTAACTTGCAGCTCTCATCAAACACAAACTCAATACTGTTTTTTGCAAATAAAAGTATGACAATTTAAATCACTAAGAATCTCTGTTTTTAGCCTCTAAATTAATCAACAGAGTGGAGCAACTCATTTTGAGTTTACAGAGCAGTATGTCATGCAGTAATTATCAGACAAATTAAACATTTTCACATTGCATTGGAAAGAGATTTATAAAATTATGTTTAAAGCACAACTAACATGCAAAAAGAGACACGCATGGGCGTATAGTGATTCAGAAATTTGCAGTAACATACGCTTTCACTCTGATTAAAGTCTTAGTCAACATCTGTATGTTAATGAAGGCATCAAAACAAGTGGTTATTGGGTTAATGGCAGAAATCTACCATTAACCAAATTCCTTTCTGTTCAGTTATGCATATGAAATTGTTAATATATATAGATGCTTTAGATACAGACTTTTCATATTATGACTCCATTTGTATGCACGCTTTTGCTCAAACAGATTTTAAAGCTTTGGATGTTTCTAATTCAGTGATCCTTTCTTCTGAAACATAACCTTTCTATGCAATAAAGTCAACATACAAATTGCTGTTTTGACGGCTACTCTGAACAAATTGCATACACAACGTCCTGAAATAACAAGAGAAAATGATTATCTTTAATATTTAAACTAAACTAGTCTGTCTATTGCCACTCAAGGTGTAAAGACCAAAGTGTTACTTTGCAGATTGCAAACTGACACATTTTATTTGGTTTTTATGGCCTCCTATCATGTTGATGCTAAGTATAATTGATACACAGGAGTAAATTAAACAAAAATCAAAACATCAGACATTTTCTTCAATGCTTGGTGATATGAGAATTTTACTTGTATGACAATCTGATTTTATTCTGTGTTAAAATGCACCACAGCACAAGACTTCACATGAAAAAAACTTAATACCAGAAACAAATTTCTTCCAAATGACAGAAAAATCTAAGGAAATTCTTACCTTATGTCTGCACTTAAGCACCACTCCATATGCACCTGGAAGAAAGGGAGGCAGGGGGGAAGGAAACCAAAGATCAAAACATGCATTTCTGGTTCAACTCTGATATTATGACTTGGCTTGTGACCTCATATAACGTAACATAGCAGGAAACAACAGTTAGTGAGGAGGAGGTATACCTGCTCACCCACACACTCAACAAAGAATAATGCCTAGATCTTTGACAAATCTTACCCAAGAAGTCACCCTGTTGCATTGTGTTTTTGTTAAGCCAATTGGGTTGTGTCCACATAACTGGGTATGGTTAAATTTATAGGCCTTTTTGGTCTTTGGTGTTCTGATCTGCCCTTTAATCCTGAGGTCCCCAACCACCGGGCTGCAGACATGTATTGGACGAGGCAATTAATTTATTGGTACCAGGCCGTGGTATAAAAAATAAATTTGTTTGTAATTTATGTTGGACTGACGATCACGGTGTGAGAGGGGGTTATTTTAAAAAACTTTATGCATCTGTATGCTGCTGTCTATAGGCGTGAGAAAGTGGAAAACATGTAAGCTAACATGGAGGGGGGAGTGTGTGGCCCTGCCTGTTGGTCAGTTGTTGCTTTTGTGTTTGGGTAGTCTGTGGTGAACAAAAAGTTAGCGACCACTGCTTTAAGCCTTACATTTATGAATCAGGGGGTATGTGAAAGTGTCATGCTATTAAAATGGTTTTTGAATAGAACGGACCAAAACTTTTTTGCTTGTACAAAGCCAAAACATGTTTGTAAAGTAAAAAAAAAAAAAAAAATCCCCACTAATTTCAGCATTAAGCACAGTTTTAACACAGTTTTAACTTGTTGGGGATAGTATGACGGTTTGGACTGTTTTGTTGCATTGCAGACAATATGAAAAGATTCAAAACAAAGAGTCAAAGTGGGTCATGAAGCAAAGCCACAACCCAAGGCTTACAATTTGTTTGGAAAAACTGGAACAGTATATGAATATTTTAAGTACCCATGTTCTATTTTTGATTTAAATACATTATACATGTTTTTAAAAGACCTAGATTGAAAGAAACCTGCATCCAAAAAGTGGTTTTGAATTTGAAATTAGATTTACAGCAAACCTTGCTTGCAGATATCTAAGCAAGAGCAGGTCACACCAGATGTTAAAACCAAAGGTTATGTTGCATTTAATGCTGAATTACATTTCTCAATTCAGATGACAAGAAAGAATCTTTTTGTCAACTATTGTTTCATATATGCCAGAGAGAATTATTTTTTTTTTCTGTTTGACATGAACGCAGTTTTTAAAGCCTGGTTTTTGGTACAGCCTGTGAAAGTTAACATTCCTTGCCAAGCTGGAAGTGGGTGGAACATGCCCTTTAGGCTGCTGGAGGACTTCTTATGTGGAAGACCAATAAAAGACGTGGTGAATTTTTACACATCTTGTATCAAAATGTAAAGAGATTTGATGAGACGGAAGAAAATGAAAACAGGAAGAAAAATTATGTCTGCAGAAGTTAGAGTTTGAACGTTTAGATGGAATGGGCAACATGAAGGATTCATGTTCTTGGTTTTTGAAACTAGAGCAGCCAAAAAACTGAAGCAGAGCCAGGCTTATAGTACAGCACTTTCCACATTTATGGGCAACCCAGAAAAAGATGTGCAAATTTAACCCTTAATTTGAGTACATGTTTTGCAGTAAGGAGAAATCTATGGGGTAAGAACACTGTCAAAAACAATGTGTATGTAAAGACAAAATGTGTGCATATTAGTCAATAATTGTGCATAAGTAAAATCTAAAAGAGGTATTGTATATTTTCTCTATTAGAATACAAAATAAAATGTTACAGCTTCAAGAAATTACAAACACAAAGTTCAAGTTTACAGTTGTGGTTTATTCTTTATGAATACAATATGCTATAACAGTTTGTGAATATGATTTATTTTCTTTGAGAATACGAATTTACATCAGCGACTTGGCGTCACGGGATCTCAGGCTGGTTAGTGGAGCATAGTTAGTCGATTCGCGCTGCGCATGCGCTGTCACACTCCTCACCGCCAGTAAACGTAGTGCTGGGATTGGATGACGGAAAAAGGCAATGGGAGATAATTCAGTCTAAAAGGAATATTAGGAACAGTGGGGAGGAAATCAAGAGTATAATAAATAAAGCAATGTTCTTAGTTTTGTGAAATACAAAACTAAAACATAGAATATAGTGGGTAGAGTATAATGATGTACAGTAGGTGGCAGTATGCACCTCTGAATTTGCTGCATACCGCCAGCAGAAGAATCAGAATCAGAATTAGCTTTATTGCCAAGTTCGTACATACAAACAAGGAATTTGACTCCGGTACACTTTGCTCTCTGGTTTTTAAATTTATTTTAAATATATTTATGCATATATCTTTATGTCTTTAAATATACATATATACAAAGGTGCATTTGCAACATCTGTATGCTATTGTTTGGTACTCTATTAAATGTTCATCAGAGAAACAGCCTTGGGGAAGAAACTGTCTGTGTGGCGGCTGGTTTTAGTAAACAGTGCTCTGTAGCGACGGCCTGAAGGTAAAACTCTAAACAGTTTATGTGCAGGGTGTGTGGGGTCTGCAGAGATTTTAGCAGCTCTTTTCCTGACCCTAGATCTGTATAAGTCCTGGATGGGGGGAAGGTCAGCCCTGATTATTCTCTCTGCAGTCCTGATTATTCGTTGCAGTCTGGACCTGTCCTGTTTTGTGGATGAACCACACCACACTGAGATGGATGAAGACAGGACAGACTGAACGATGGCAGTGTAGAAGATGACCAGCAGCTCCTGTGGAAGGTTGTACTTCTTGGGTTGTTGAGGATGGTAAGGGGGGTGTATGGGGGTGTGTTCTCCGAAAGTCCACCACCATTTCCACAGTCTTGAGTGGCTTGAGTTCAAGGTAGTTCTGACCACACCAGTGTACCAGCCGGTCCAACTCCTGTCTGTATGCAGACTCATCACCGTCCTGGATCAGAATAATGACAGTGGTGTCATCTGCAAACTTCAGGAGTTTCACGGACGAGTCCACTGAGGTGCAGTCATTTGTGTACAGGGAGAAGAGGAGTGGGAATAGAACACATCCCTGTACTTATTGATCTGGTTCGGGAGAGGATGCTCCCCAGCCACCTTCTGTACATGATTGTATAACTTCACCCACTATATTCTATGTTTTAGTTTTGTATTTCATAAAAATAAGAACATTGCTTTATTTATAATACTCTTGATTTCCTCCCCTCTGCTCCTTATATTCCTTTTAGGCTGAATTATCTTCCATTGCCTTTTTCCGTCATCCAATCCCAGCACTACGTTTACTGGCGGTGGTATGCGCAACGCGAATCGACTAACTCTGTGCTCCACTAACCAGCCTGAGATCACGTGACGCCAAGTCGCTGAAGTAAATTCGTATTCCCATAGAAAAAAAATCGTATTCACAAACTGTTATAGCATATTGTATTCATAAAGAATAAACCACAACTGTAAACTTGAACTTCATGTTTGTAATTTCTTGAAGCTGTAACATTTTATTTTGTATTCTCATAGAGAAAATATACAATACCTCTTTTAGATTTTACTTATGCACAACTATTGACTAATATGCACACATTTCCGTCTTTACATACACATTGTTTTTGACAGCGTTCTTACCCCATAGAAATAACTGTTTACAAAATCACTCAGCCTATTTTATTGGCATCCCCAACAGTAATTATTGTTTTTTTAAGTTAGTTATTAGTATTCACTTCCTGACACCCTGTATAAATACGTCGTGACTCGGTACGGAATAATGGGACGAGAAAACATACCTTGCAAGCAAGGCCGACGTGTACTTATCTTCTCAAGTCAGCAAATGTGTACTAGGAAGCAGTTACTACCCTAAATCTGTCCACATCTAAAATCAAAGCAATAATTAAAAATATTTAGAACAACTAGACCTGTAAAAACAGGGCTGAATGATTACACACAAGTTCATACAAACAGTTATGGTAAAGGAGGTAAAAGAAAGCTCCAAAGCTCCCCATTAGAGTGACTTCATGGGCACCATGAGAACTGTTACACCCTATATACAGCCTGTTGTTTGGAAGTGATAAAAGAAAAAGGCTTTTTTTGTTCCACTATAACAAATATAAAGGCCTGTAATTTGGTAAAACTATACTGAGGCTTTCATTGGATTAATGTGCTTTGGTCAGATGAGACAAAGACTGAGCACTTCAGCAACCAACACTCCAGGTGGGTCTGGAATGAAACAATGAATAAGATGAGAAGAAAGACGTCAAGCCCACTGTGAAGTACGGTATAGAGTCAGTGATGCTGCGAGCCTGTCCCTCTTCTAAAGGCCCTGGGAACCTTGTCAGAGTGCATATGACATGGACCCTGAAATACCAGGATATTTAAATAAAAATCTGGTGGACTCTCAAAGAGAAAACACACATGTCCAAATCAACACTGAACTGTTACAGCACACAGTGAATCAACTGTCTTCCATACCCATCTAAGTCTCCATACCTAAATCATATTGAAAACCTATGGGGTGAGGTGAACAGTCAATAAAAGAGACTCCACAGGACTCTGGACAATCTATAGAGATTATGCAAAGAGGAATGGTCCTAAGATCACTCTCTGAATAAGCTCCAACCTTGTGAAATGTTATAGGAAACAATGTGCTGATTTGTTTTCGAAAAGGTGTTAAACCAACTGAGAAAAGAAGCAGGTGTAATATTTGTTGCTTAGGTAATTTTGTGAAATTATTTTTGGTTAATTAGGGATTTATCTATGTACAAAGTAATTACACCCAAGTAAAATATCTAATTTTAAAGTTTTTGACACATCCTTACAAGCTGTGCAAATTAATGTGGAGCTGTAAACAGATTCTCTGGAAACTAACTGAAAATATATAGTTAGATAATGACTAAGACTAACATTTTGCTTCCTCAGATTTCTCTGGCTCAAAAATATTTATTTTAGAGTCTGTCTGCCTGCTATAAAATTGCAAAGCTCCTCAGATGCAAAATGTAGGGCATATAAGATCTGGCAAAAGTTATGAATAGAATTCTGCTGCACAATGCAAAACACTAAAATTCTCACGAAAAAATACACAGCATGACACATCAGATTCCCGAGTGGTGCAGATCATCAGCATTAGAGCTGGAGGTTAACAACACCATTTAATCTGCTGTGTGAAACCACCCACCTTCTCCAACAATGCCAAGGACTTCAAACTTATTCATCACATCACCGAGAGTGGGGTCTCATCCACCAGGTGAAATGAGATGCTTAGATTTTAATAGGGACACTCCTGCTTGGACCAGCAGCTGGCAGGGTGAGCTGCAGACTCCTGGAGAAACATGGCAGGCCTCTGACCACGAGCCATCTTTACTCCTCTTCTTTCCACAGCTTCACTTTTCCTGACAGCACTCTTGAGAAACTATTTCACTTTCCCGTAAATGTCAGTTTCTTTTTGTTAAGATATCTGATTTAGGTTCTCCAATGTTTCCTTTTATTCCATATCTTTGTGTTGCTCCTGTAATTTTATCCAAAACTCCACATGGGGGAATCTGGAAGAGAAGGCAAACAGAGAAATGTTTGAACACTTTGCCTGTAGGTCACTCTGAGGTCTAATTTATAATGGTTCACACATGTGGTGTAAGACTGGTTATAAACCATGCACATGGAAATATAGGACACATAGACTCAAGGCGGTCTTAGGCATGACATTGACACATATTTTACCTCATATTATTTTACTTTCTTATGTAACAAGTCATGCCTAGGGTGTAGTAGCTTTGTTACGCCTGATCCAATTTCTCCATGTTATTAATTTCTTAATACCGGCATTATTTAAAACGTTCAGTGCAGAATATTTAAAACATAAATGTTTTGGAGTACTATGTTGAAAACACAATCTCACAGTGAGGAATCTGTATAAGAACTGAAAACACCATTAGGTTATGGTCTGTTCAGAACAAAGTTGAGTTCACATCTAATTTCCACTTCTCAAAAGGTTTTAGACACTGTTCTCAAATAGGCTAGAAAAAACCCAGTGTTATCTTACTACAAAGAGTCAAAAACAGCCTCATATAAATATATACTTCAAACCAAATGTTTACCTACATCGTATCAAAATACATTTCACTGTTTAATTCTCACTGCCTGCATAAAATGAGTCTGAAGTTGTCCTGCTTTAGATCAGCTAAGATTACCAAAACACATTTCTATTTAATAAATGGCAAAACAAAAGGGAGAGGATTTTTAAAAGAAACTGTTTTAACATTTTTTAAAGACAAAAGTTTACATATACTGAAATGACTAAACATTTAAACAATTTTTGAAAGCCCAGATGGTGATGTCCTGGGTTTGTTAGGTCCTAATAGTTGAATTCACAAAATTAGCTTTAATTGGAAGCACACATGTACTTTAATGCAACACCTCAAAGACACTGCTTCCTTGTGTGACATCATGCAAATTTCCAAAAAAATCTATGGACCTCCACAAGTCTCCTTCATCCTTGGGTTACAATTTCCGTAGGCTTGAAGGTGCCAAGTTCATCTGTTCCAAGAGACAACGTTGAAATGTTCAGCTGTCATAGAAAATCAAAGTGTTTAGCCTTAATGATCATTGTTACATTTAAAAGATAAAGGGGGAGGTTTGCAAGTCTAAGACCCAACTGTTGTGCAGGATTGGTGTAATGATGGTAGCATGAGGAATAGGAGGAAATATAGCAGAAACATCTCAAGACAGATCTGCCAGAAAGGCAAAGGTTGGGCACGAATTGGTCTTCGAAATGAATAATTACCCCAATCATTCAAGCAAATTAGTTACCTTGTAGCTTAATGATAATGAAGACTGTGTTATGGAATAGCCATTACAGTTCTGGTCTCAGATCAAATTTGACAACACAGCTGAAAAAAAAATGTTGTTCAAGCAAGGAGACCTACAAACCTGACTCCTTAATTACAGGCATTTTGTCAAAAGGAATGGGCCAAAATTCCAGGAAAGTATTGTGAGAAGCGTACAGAAGGAAACCCAAAATATTTGACCCAAGTCATACACCTTAGACACTAAGATTGTGTAAATGTAAGCAGCAAAGTGAGGTTTCTCCTGATCTGTCATCTTTGAAGGCTTTTCCTCTATACATCAGAATGTGAACAAAGCATGTGTAAAAAGTAAATATACAGGTCCTTCTAAAAAAATTTGCATATTGTGATAAAGTTCATTATTTTCCATAATGTCATGATGAAAATTTAACATTCATATATTTTAGATTCATTGCACACTAACTGAAATATTTCAGGTCTTTTATTGTCTTAATACGGATGATTGTGGCATACAGCTCATGAAAACCCAAAATTCCTATCTCACAAAATTAGCATATTTTATCCGACCAATAAAAGAAAAGTGTTTTTAATACAAAAAACGTCAACCTTCAAATAATCATGTACAGTTATGCACTCAATACTTGGTTGGGAATCCTTTGGCAGAAATGACTGCTTCAATGCAGCGTGGCATGGAGGCAATCAGCCTGTGGCACTGCTGAGGTCTTATGGAGGCCCAGGATGCTTCGATAGCGGGCTTTAGCTCATCCAGAGTGTTGGGTCTTGAGTCTCTCAACGTTCTCTTCACAATATCCCACAGATTCTCTATGGGGTTCAGGTCAGGAGAGTTGGCAGGCCAATTGAGCACAGTGATACCATGGTCAGTAAAACATTTACCAATGGTTTTGGCACTGTGAGCTGGTGCCAGGTCGTGCTGAAAAATGAAATCTTCATCTCCATAAAGCTTTTCAGCAGATGGAAGCATGAAGTGCTCCAAAATCTCCTGATAGCTAGCTGCATTGACCCTGCCCTTGATAAAACACAGTGGACCAACACCAGCAGCTGACACGGCACCCCAGACCATCACTGACTGTGGGTACTTGACACTGGACTTCTGGCATTTGGCATTTCCTTCTCCCCAGTCTTCCTCCAGACTCTGGCACCTTGATTTCCGAATGACATGCAGAATTTGCTTTAATCCGAAAAAAGTACTTTGGACCACTGAGCAACAGTCCAGTGCTGCTTCTCTGTAGCCCAGGTCTGGGGAATGCGGCACCTGTAGCTCATTTCCTGCACACGCCTGTGCACGGTGGCTGTGGATGTTTCTACTCCAGACTCAGTCCACTGCTTCCGCAGTTCCCCCAAGGTCTGGAATCGGCCCTTCTCCACAATCTTCCTCAGGGTCCGGTCACCTCTTCTTGTTGTGCAGCGTTTTCTGCCACACTTTTTCCTTCCCACAGACTTCCCACTGAGGTGCCTTGATACAGCACTCTGGGAACAGCCTATTCGTTCAGAAATGTCTTTGTGTGACTTACCCTCTTGCTTGAGGGTGTCAATAGTGGCCTTCTGGACAGCAGTCAGGTCGGCAGTCTTACCCATGATTGGGGTTTTGAGTGATGAACCAGGCTGGGAGTTTTAAAGGCCTCAGGAATCTTTTGCAGGTGTTTAGAGTTAACTCGTTGATTCAGATGATTAGGTTCATAGCTCGTTTAGAGACCCTTTTAATGATATGCTAATTTGGTGAGATAGGAATTTTGGGTTTTCATGAGCTGTATGCCAAATAAAAGACCTGAAATATTTCAGTTAGTGTGCAATGAATCTAAAATATATGAATGTTACATTTTCATCATTACATTATGGAAAATAATGAACTTTATCACAATATGCTAATATTTTGAGAAGGACCTGTATATAACATGATATACTCTACAGGGTACTCGAGGGTTCATGGGAGTTTGCCCAACTGGTCCACATGTGTTTTGTGGACCTGGAGAAAGCATTCGACTGTGTCCCTTATGATGCCCTGTGGGGGGTGCTCCAGGAGTATGGAATCGGGGGCCCTTTACTAGGGGCCATCCCGTCTCTGTACAAGCGGAGCAGGAGCTTGGTGCGCATTGCTGGAACTAAGTCGGACCTGTTCCCGGTGCATGTTGGACTCCGGCAGGGCAACCCTTTGTCACCGGTCCTTTTCATAACTTTTATGGACAGGATTTCCAGGCGCAGCAAAGGGCCGGAGGGGGTCTGGTTTGGGGACCAGTGGATTTCGTCTCTTCTTTTTGCAGATGACGTGGTCCTGCTGGCCCCCTCTAGCCAAGACCTAAAGCATACGCTGGGGCAGTTCGCAGCCGAGTGTGAAGCGGCTGGGATGAGGATCAGCTCCTCCACGTCCAAGGCCATGGTTCTCGACCGGAAAAGGGTGGCTTGTCCTCTTCAGGTTGGAGGGGAGTTCCTGCCTCAAGTGGAGGAGTTTAAGTATCTCGGGGTCTTGTTCGCGAGTGAGGGAAGAATGAAGCGGGAGATCGACAGACGGATCGGTGCGGCTGCCGCAGTAATGGGGGTGTTGTGCCGGTCCATTGTGGTAAAGAGAGAGCTGAGCCGAAAAGCGAAGCTCTCGATTTACCGGTCGGTCTACGTTCCTACCCTCACCTATGGCCATTAACTTTGGGTCATGACCGAAAGAACAAGATCCCAGATACAAGCGGCCGAAATGAGCTTCCTCCGTAGGGTGGCCGGGCACTCCCTTAGAGATAGGGTGAGGAGCTCGGCCATCCGGGAGGGGCTCGGAGTAGAGCCGCTGCTCCTCCACATTGAGAGGAGCCAGTTGAGGTGGCTCGGGCATCTATACCGGATGCCTCCTGGACACCTTCCTTGGGAGGTGTTCCAGGCACGTCCCACCAGGAGGAGGCCCAGGGGACGGCCCAGGACACACTGGAGGGACTATGTCTTTCGGCTGGCCTGGGAACGCCTTGGGCTCCCCCCGGAGGAGCTCGAGGAGGTGTCTGGGGAGAGGGACGTCTGGGCATCTCTGCTGAGTCTGCTGCCCCCGCGACCCGGTCCCAGATAAGGCGGAAGCCGACAAGTACGAGTGATATCATTATAGATGTATCATAATGTCTTGATATTCACATTCTCATGGTTTGGTCCAGTTTTGCTGCACTACAGAAAAGCCATGCAGTTGTAACCTCAAATTGTTCATTTTTAATCCCTAGCTGTAATAGGGTAGCCTGTTTGTAGTCCACATTCAAATAGTTGGAAATGCAACCAAGCAAATCCTTTTCACAATTGTCCAGTATAAAATTACAGGTCAACACAGCACCTCGTAGGCCCTTTAACCATCAAATGTACCTTCTTAAATTAAATACTTAAGAAGCTGTATTTTATAAAAATAAGTAAATGTTTGGGCTCAAAATTTTAAGTTTGATGACAAAGTAAAAATAGGTTAGTCATTAAATGCAGAAACAATGGATTACACAACAGTAATCAACTAAAATTGTCCCCAAATGACACCATACTGAAAATCATTTCCACAATTAGTATTAAAACCAAGCCTCTAGAACAAAGAGCTTCAAGACTTTGTAAAAGAACTACAGTGTAAATCTAAATTTTTGTGACAACACAGACTATGCGAAAGACACTGCATTATGTAAACATTCATGGACAGAATCCCAGAAAGGTGATCAAACAAAACAAGCGTTTTTTGCTCAGATTAGGCTGAGAACATTTTCTTTGTGCTGTGATAAAATCCAGCACTGGTCAGGACTAACAAAGGATGTGTTCTTTTTCTGATGGTAAACTACAGAGGTGAGTGTGTAATGGATTCTTGGTGTATCACTGTAAAAGCTTTTGTGATGGAAATTCTTGCAGTAAGCATTCCACAGTGTATGACATTTTTTTATCTTACTCCTCTGAACATCTGTGTTAGAGGAAGAAGCTGTAAAAGACATTATCAGAAGTTTAATGGTTCAGACCCATCTTTTAGGACGATGTCAGGAAGGGCAGTTAGGTCTGTTCCTAGATAACCTTGTCACCTTTGAACTCAAGAAGGGTTTGGGTCATAAAACACAGACTCTTTGAAGTTGAGATAACACTGTCATGTTCTGGTATAAATACTGTGTGTAAATGTTGATCGGGGCTCTGCTTAACTGACTTGCTTAGTGACAGAGTCAATCAAACGCTGAATGCCTTTGAATAAAACTTATAAAGACAAAGTCTGGATTTTTCTCTTCTTGTGAGTCAACTTCTCTCCACTTTGATAAGAAAATTCCACAACACTTTAAAAAAAAATAAATGAATAGATGTCTCTGGTGACTTGGTAGCAGCTTGTTATTGCTATCAACAAGTCCCCCAGCATGTAGAAGCTACAGAGAGACATCAAATCTTAAATCCTACAAGAATCTCAGAGAAAACTCCATTTACTCTTGCTCTGTCCATGGCCACTCATAAAAATGAGTTTAAACCTTATGATGGCAATTGTTAGAGCAAGGATCTCAAGCTGTAATCATCAAGGGCCAGAGTCACACAATTTTGAAACGTGTCCCTGGTTCAAAACACCTCAATGAACTAGCTGGATTGCCTCTTCACCATGCAGTCCGGATCTACAGAGTCTTGCTAATAACTTGATTATTTGATTCAGGTGTAGTGAAGCAGAAACACATCTCAACGTAGCAGGAGAGTGACCCAGCAGGACTGGAATTTGACACCCTAGTTTTAGAGGATGTGACACTGTAATTACAGTTAAACCCAAAACTGGGCATAACCCACTTTATATCAGTCAAAAGTTTAGACACACCTTTGTCATTCAATGGCTTTTCTTTATTTTCAATACTTTCTACATTGTAGATAAAGAAAAAGGTGGGGATGATTGTGTTAAATGTGCTTTAATTTGGGAGGACAAGTTTGTTTTTCCACAAGGTGGAAGTTTGAGTGTAAATCAGTTGAATAAAATAAAACAGTTGATGGATGGTGATTGGGAGAAAATAAAAAATAAAAAAAGGATTAAAAAACAAGATTTAGATCAGAGAGAAAAATGGGTAAAATGTTGGAATGAATGGATTACGGAGGCTATGCGTAGGGAAAGAAAATCCGAATTGAAACAGATGGCAGGGGGAAAAGATTTGTCCGGGGACGTGGGAAACAGGTATGACAATGCTGGTCGTGCCGTTGAAGACCCCCCGTTTCCACCTCCATATAGACCTAGTGATGCTTCACCCTCCTGTCTATATCCATCTTTACAGACGGAGTTGCCGGCCCTCCAGATGGCAGACCTCGATCTAGACTCCCATCCTCCTCCAGCAGCGGGCCAACCAGCAGCGGGCCAACCAGCAAATCTGCCCGCAAGTCAGCCAAGACAACGCGCCAGTCCGCTTCAGCATCAGCCCTTGAGTCAACTCACACATCCACCTGCAGTGCAGGCTGACCTCACCGAGCACAGCGGCCCCAGCGGAGCGGAAGGTGTGATTATGCACCAGCCTACAGATGAGCAGCAACCGGCATCATCATAGGACCAGAAAATACCTTTCCTCTCCTCTCCTGTTAGCTTTCATGAGTTTACATGGTTACGGAGTGGAAGACAACGAGGAGAAGATAAAAAAGAGGAAGAAGAGTATCAATGCCCTATGTTGGAAGTAGCCGGAACAAATGAGCCTCAGTTGGTGTTTCGACCGTGGACTGCAGCAGACATCCAAGCCAGCGCCGCGTTACTTCCGGATCCCGTAGGAGACGGAAGAAAGTTTGCTACGGAATTTAAAGCTTTATGCCATGAAATGAGACCTACCGGCACAGAAATTCGCCGGCTCCTTGCAGCAACAATCAAACCTGGAGAGTTAGTTGGTCTGAGATTGCCAGATCCTGCAGTGCGCCTTGGAGACACAACTGGAGGTGAAAATGGTGATTTAAATCATCGTAATGGGCCATGTTATAATGCCATAAAACATTTGTGCACTGACTTGATCACAAAATTTCCACAGAGGAGTGATTGTGCCGTGCTACAACAAGTTAAACAACGTCCTGATGAGACTGTCGCTGATTTTCTTTACCGGATGGAAGAAGCGTTCAATAAACATTCAGGTATGGAGCGCCCCGCTGACTTTACCGTTTTGGGCCCCTGGGAAAAGATGCTGTGTGGATATATTATGGAAGGACTTCTCCCTGAGATCGCAGCACAAACTAAGACTCTTTATGTTGGTTGGAGACATGGGGTGCGTTTTGAGGAGCTGAAAAGACATGCTTTACACAGCGATGATGTTATCAACGACAGGAAGAAGAAAAAAGTGGACAAAAGAGAGACTGATTTGCATAACGCTGCCTTGACCCTGTACTGCAGTACAAATCAACGTGGTTCTTTTCCTCGAGGACGAGGCCGGGTACGCCGGGGCAGAGGTCGGGGAAGGGGACAGTGGTCCCGTTCCGATGCTTGCCATAATTGTTCTAATTTCCCCTCGGGGATCAATAAAGTATCTTTGAATTGAATTGAATTGAATAACTGTGGAAAGTTGGGACACTGGAGGAATGAATGTCCAGAGAAACTGCAGCGGTAACTGACGGGGGGGAGGACGGGACCCTGGATCTGGCTGCCACTTGCATTGAGGAGGGGTCTCTTAAGGAGCGTGAGGTTTCACAAAAACACACACAGTTGCATGAAAATACTGATTCACATAGGTTGCTTACAGAGGCCATATTACACTTAGAAGGTGCCTCCGTAGTTTTACCAGGCACATATCTCCATACACAGAACCCTGCTTTTAAAAGAATGCCTATGTTTTCTATGATGGTGATGGATGAAGAAATTTCTTTTGTTGTAGATTCAGGAGCGAACACTCTGTTTTATCACCTAAATGTATCAAAGAGCAGCCAAAACTGAGTGGTCGATATGTTCATTCTGTCTCTGCTTCAGGTGAAACAGTTAGGGAAAGTTTTTCGGTTCCTCTAAAGGGTTCCACTCCACAGGGAGTGCAGTTAAAACACTCTTTTTTGGTGTCTCCTTTGTGTCCTTTAAATTTGATGGGTAGAGATTTGATGTGCAGATTAAATATTACTATTATTTCAAACCCTGATGGACTGACAGTTCACACTCAGAAAGACTTTGACTATGACTACACTGCAGTACATTGGGCCCCAGATCAACCCTTATATGCATATCAGTGGAAGCTTCCAGTTGGTCCTGTACCTCAAAATTTTGTCGCATTGGCAGTAAATGCTGTGACACCTGATAGTGATGTTGGACCACTTGTTGCTGAATATTGGACTACTTGCACAGACACCAGGCCTCCTGCTGCTTTCGGCCATTTTGTATCCAGGACATGGCGGCTGATATGACACGCCCCAAGTCTGACGTCACAAGACGCTATATAGGAAGGCGGACATTTTTAAAACTCGCTTTTCAGCTGGCAATCTTGACGGGGTCGCCACGCAACTGGAAGTAACAGAGATCCCACGTGGAGTTTTCAGTTATTTCTCTCTCTCGTTGGCCAATGAACAATTCATAACTGAGGTTTCTGGACTAGGAAGGCCAGGAATTTCACTTTGCCGATCGAAGACGTGAGTTTAACACGTAACTAAAACACGGAGTTCGAGGAAACGAACCGCCATCGTGTTTCACCCCTAGTCGACTGCTGATGGTCAGATCCTATTTTTTCCTTTTCGTCAAGAAGACCAAAGGACAGGACTGACCGCTCTCTTGGAGTGTAACTGCGGACGCGCACAACACTCAGCCCCCCCTTTTTTCCTCCCACTCGCGGACCCAGAAGGAAACTTCACCAAGTAAAACCCATCTTTTATTTAATCTTTCATTTCTTTATTAGAAGGCCTGGGCAGGGTCAGAGGTTGTAGAAGCGATCAGAATCGCTGGTTAGGATCTCATGTGTTCTGAATGATATGTGCATGTAACCTTGCTTATTGAAACTTTGATGTGTTATTTTGATATCAGGATCCGCCGCGGTCCTAGAGCTGCTTGTATTTACTATCTGAGAGTCAACGCGGGTGCGTTGTAAGACTGGACTGTTAAACGACCTCATGGTAAAATTCTCCATTTCCCCTTTGTCTTCAATCTCACTGTGCCAGCTTGCCGCCAAACGTTAGAATCCTTTGTGCTCAGGAGTTGGGGGGAAGTTTTATGATCAGAAGATCATAAAGTACAGTCGGAGCTGCGCTCCAACCCCCCACCACTCGCCACCACACCACTTTTCATATTCTCATTTCCTTCTTCTGTTTTTGCCATAAACTGCTGGTTGATTCAATACATACCCACTGCCGTTTGTTGAATTTTGCTTAGTTAGATGTGTTACCCCTGTGTTTGTAGAATTTTGCATGTTAAGTAGGTGGAGATTAATAAATATTCACATAGATAAAGAGAGAGCGTTTTGTGTTCATTGTGTGCGAAAGTGATTCGTCAGTCAAAATAAGGTTAACGTTCCACATGTTTCGGCAGAAACGGTCGATTAAACAGTGACATCTCCGGCAATAGTTATTAATTATTACGGAGTATTTAACGGTTGTAATTGTCAAAGACGTTGAGCCGCAATTACAACAACAGAAACATCTCTGGTCTCGATTCATAAATGAGGATTTTGATTAGGAAGTTGATTTTGTCAGATTATGATTTGTAATTATAATTATTGATCAAGATTAATCAATCAATAATCATAAACCCAACAGTGAGATAATGAGTGCAGATGATCTGCAATGTACTTCACATGTATCTGAAGGACCTGATTTTGATTATGAGAACAGTTGGTACAAAATTACAAATGAGAGAGTGCACCTCTCTGACATGTACTGGAATGATCACATAGCAGCTTTATCTGTGACTTTGACCTCTGAACAGCTGCATTTTTTCAAGTTTCTGGTTTGGTGACGCATGTATTATTGGCCAAGTCTGAAAATATGGAATGGAAGGATGTGGGGTTTTTTGTTAGACGTTGTCTCCTTGCCACGGATTGGAGGGAGACCGATGTCCCATATGTGTTTGCGTCTCCTTCTCAAAATGCTTTTAAAATACATTGTTCCACTGTTGTTTCCTGTAATCGTACAGTGCAACTGATTTCACATTCACATCTGTTTTTAGCTACTGCTTCTTCTGCGGATGCAGATCTTGAAGAGCTGCCTGATTCATTGTGGGCTGCTCACAAATATGATGTTGGTCTTATTACAGATTGTGAGCCAGTTGTTGTTACTCCTAAATCAAACTACAGGCCATGTCAGAAACAATACTTATGGAAAAAGGAAGCTTTGGAGGGAATTCGTCCTGTTTTTGATTCCCTCCTTAGAGCTGGGGTAATTGTACCCTGTCCAAATTCACTTGTGAGAACACCGTTGTTCCCTGTGAAAAAAATTAGGCCCCCTGGAGAGCCTGACGAATGGAGATTTGTCATGGACCTTCAGGCTGTCAACCAGTCTGTTGTGGCCCGTGCACCATCAGTTCCGAACCCTTCTACGATTCTGTCACAAATTCCACCAGAAGCTAAATATTTTTCAGTGATAGACCTGGCAAATGCATTTTTTTCTGTCCCTGTACACAAGGACAGTCAGTATTGGTTTGCTTTTGAGTTTGATGGGAAGCCATATTGTTTTACTCGTCTTTGTCAGGGCTACACAGAGAGTCCAACTATTTTTAACACAACTCTGAAGGACTCTTTGGCTGATTTGACTCTGTCTCCTGGAACTGTCCTTACACAGTATGTTGATGATTTATTATTATCAGCAGGATCAGCGGATCAGTGTAGGAAAGACACCTTAAAACTGCTTCAACATCTTCATAAAAAGGGTCACAAAGTTTCAAAATTTAAAATGCAGTTTGTACAGGAAGAAGTGACATTTCTTGGTCATGTTCTCTCACATAAAAGCAGAAAACTGTCCCCTCAGCGCATTGAAGCAGTTCTGAAAATCCCACAACCTGTCACCAAGAAACAAATGATGTCATTTTTGGGTATGACAGGTTATTGCAGAGCTCACATTCTGAATTACTCTGAGCTGGAAGCGCCTTTGGCCAGTTTAATATATGGACGGAGCTTGGCAGCTGCAGACAAAATTAAATGGACAGATGAGGCAGAACTGGCTTTCATTGATATAAAAACAGCCCTGTCTTCTGCGCCTGCATTGGCTTTACCAAACTCTGACAAGCCATTTATTCAAATGGTGGATGAAAAATCTGGTTTCATGTCATCTGTGTTGTTGCAATCCCATGGTGATAAATTGCGACCTGTGGCTTATTATTCCAGTAAGCTTGATCCAGTTGCAGCTGGGCTGCCTGGTTGTTTGCGAGCTATTGCTACAGCTGAGAAAGCAGTGTTAGCATCACGTGACATTGTTGGATATAATCCATTGACAGTTTTTGTTCCAAATTCTGTTTCCATCATCCTCCTGGAACAAAAGACGTCTCATCTATCAGCAGCAAGGTGGCTGAGGTATTCTTCAATATTATTGGACATGCCCAACATTACAATTAAACGTTCTAACACTTTAAATCCAGCCACACTACTGCCTACTGAGGAGGATGGTGAAAGTCATGACTGCGCAGCTGTCTTAAATGTTGTTTGTACCCCTCGTCCTGACTTGCAAGACACCCCTTTGACTAACCCTGATCTTATCTTGTATGTAGATGGGTCTTCCTCCCGTTCTGCAGTGGGTCTGAACCAAGTAGGGTTTGCAGTGTGCTCTGACTCAGCTGTTTTGCGCTCAGGTCCTTTGCCAGCGCATTACTCAGCTCAAACAGCTGAATTAATTGCTTTGACTGAAGCTTGCAAGTTGGCAGAAGGAAAGACTGTGACTATTTACACAGACTCAAGATATTGTTTCGGAGTGGTGCATGATTTCGGGGCCTTGTGGAAACATCGCTCCTTTTTGAAATCAGATGGAAAACCTATCTTGAATGCTAGACAAGTGTCTGATCTTTTGGATGCTCTTATGTTACCCGCACGTTTGGCTGTGGTTAAGTGTGCTGCGCACACAGGACAGTCTGATTTTGTTTCTAGGGGTAATGCAGCCGCGGACTTGGCAGCAAAAACCGCGGCTTTGAGGCCTTTCTCCTCAGATGAAACTTTTCTTTCTCTGACTGATCCGCAAGCTGTCACTGTTCCTGAAATGCAATCTTTTGCTACTTCACAGGAAAAAGAAAAATGGCGAAGAGCTGGGTGTATCTTTAACAGCAGTTCTGGCTGGCATGTTTCTGATGGTAGACCATGCCTGCCTAAACATTTTTTTCCCTGGTTTGCTAAATGGACGCATGGATTGGATCATGTGTCCAAAGGGGGAATGCTGGATATGGTTAAAAAATATTGGTATACAAATGGGTTTTCAGTGGTAGCTGAACATTATTGTAAAAGATGTTTGATCTGTGCTTCTCACAACCCCTCGAGGGTTCCTGCACAATCACAGGCGGCACATCCACCTCCACGGTTCCCATTTCAGCATTTGATGATGGATTTCATTGAGTTGACACCTGCTGAAGGGAAGAAATATTGTTTGGTGGTTGTGGACATGTTTTCTAAATATGTTGAAGCGTTTCCAACGAAACACGCAGACAGCAATGCTGTAGCGAAGTCTTTGTTGACAGAGATTCTTCCCCACTGGGGAATCCCAGAGGTGATTTCCAGTGATAACGGGACACATTTTGTTAACAAAGCTTTGCAAGAAATTAGTAAGCTTCTAGGTTTCCAGTTGAAAACACGTTGTGCTCACCACCCACAATCAGGTAGAGTAGTAGAACGAGAAAATGGAACAATAAAGAGTAAGTTGGCTAAATGCTGTGAAGAAACAGGCTTGTCCTGGCCAAAAGCTCTCCCTCTGGTTCTTATGTATATGCGGATGAGAAATAGATCCAGAGCTAATTTGAGTCCTTTTGAAATCCTTTTTGGGAGACCTGCAAATACAGGGGGAAGACCGAGTACTAACCTAAGCACACTAACAACTGCTCATTTTGAACATTCCATGTTGGAATATTGTAAGGTTCTGTCACGTTCTCTCTCTCTCTCCCATCAGACGGTGAAAGCTGCCTTACCCCCAGTAGCTGACAGACCCCTGCACCAGTTCCAGCCAGGACAGTGGGTGCTGTTTAGAGATACCAGGAGACGTCACTGGAGAGACAAGCGGTGGAGAGGTCCGTTTCAAATTCTGCTGGTGACTCACACTGCCGTAAACGCCCAGGAACGTGACACCTGGGTCCATTTTACGCACTGCAAGGTGTTCACTGGAACACCACCCGAGCAGCATCCTGGTTCTGAACCTCCTACCTAGAGGAGCTTCCAACGACCGCCCACCTGTACCAGACTGGTAACAGGGCAGCCTGAAGCACAGAAGCCACTCAGGAGAGGCAGCAGGATTTTTGTTTTTTTAAGTTTGTTTATAATTTGTTTTCTTTGAGAAAAAAACTGTTTGCTTTCTGTACCAGAAGAAAGGACATTCCACTTCAAGGTCACGATGCAGTTAAATGGAAGATGGTCTGTTCTGATGCTAATGATTGGTATTGCAAGTATTTTTATAACTCTTGTGTTCATTTGGGAAAAGGTACAGCAAAGACAATGTGTGGCTAATCTGAGGAATTGTGCTAATAATACTCATTAGCGGATTCGACGAGAGATTCATCACTTTTCTGACTACTATGATCATGCTGATAATGTCTGGTGGCAACTGATGCATCAAACCGTGAGGAAGATAAGAAATAATAGTTGCTATGTTTGTTGTTTGATTCCACGTGTTATTAATGATCAACCATTTTTGTTACCAGTTCCTATTGATACTGCTTATACTCTAGCTACTTTCTTTCCAGATAACCGGTTGGTGGAGGTCATATTTCCTTGGGTGAGGAATTATACTGTACGGGAAAGCAGAAATGTTAGTAAATTTTCTAGTGAGACTAATTTAACATCTGCGTCTACAGGAACTCTTTATAGAATTTGGGGTAATAGAAATCCGATTAAAGATCCAGATATTTGCATTGCTCAGGAGGAAAGCACACCTTATTTCCTTGGAAAGACGGAGGGTTGCAAAACTATTATACCAGGTTCATGTGCCTTGACCCACAGTAATACATCTAGACCTTGTCCTGTCAGAACTGATCCTTATACTATTTCAGAATCTTTGGCTCCAGATCCTTTTGTGTTAACTCTTAATCTTACAGCCTTACCGAATGGAAGTCAATTGTATGGCATGGCAGGTAAATTAACCAGGGTTCTTGTTACTTTTCCTAGTAGAGATGGGTTCTCGTGTCCTAAGAACATGGTTTGGATGTGTGGAAACAGATCATATCTGTATCTGCCTGCTATTTGGTCTGGAGTATGTTATCTAGCTCACTTACTACCTACGGTCACGACTTATGATTCAATCAGCCCATTATTAGAGAGGAAGACAATGCTCAAACGGCAAAAGAGAGCTAGGATCCCACATTGGAAAGGGATTTTGGGTACAATTTTTCCTAGTTATGGTGCTGCTAATGCCGCCCATAGGATTAATGAGTTGTCAGTTGAGTTAGAAAATCTTACTGCTTTATCTGAGGAAGGTTTCACTGTTCTAACTACGGAGCAGCAGGCTATAAGAACTATGAGTTTGCAAAATAGAATGGCTTTGGATTATCTCTTAGCTGAGAGGGGTGGTGTTTGTCATTTAATTGGGGAACAATGTTGCACTTTTATTCCTGATGTGTCTAAAAACATGACAAGTATCCATGATAAGTTTGAGGACTTGCTGACGACCCAACGGAAGGAGAATATGAGTTCCTCTTGGAATCCTTGGTCTTGGTTCTTTGCTGGTGGATGGACATCTTGGTTAGTAAAGATTGGAGTGATTCTTTTATGTTTCTTTTTGATTTTGATGTTTCTTTCATGTTGTATTATTCCAATGGTTAGGGGAATGGTAATGAGACTGATACATTTTTCCATGTTACATGTTGATAAGGATGTGAACTTAATTTCTGTTTGTCATAATTGTGATGATTCTGCATTTGAGGTGACGGATGGTATGGATACCGATGGATTTTATGTTGCTTAAGATGCTTTAATGATGTGCTAACTCTAAAGTGTTTGGGGAGTTATTACTGATGTTCAGCATTTTAGTGGTATACATGGAGTTTTGGTGGGGTTTTTGTGCGGTGTTGTTATTCTTGCTCTTTCAGTTTGTTTTCCTGGTGATTTGCGAACCTTAGCTCTTCGTGAGGGCCATGACTATACGGCGTTTGATTTATATATTTTTCTTTTTTGTTTTTTTCTTTTGTTTTGATTATTTTTCTAGGTGTTGGTTTGCTAGAATTTTTGTATGATTGTCTTATGATCATAAGGGGGGAGTGTGATGGAAATTCTTGCAGTAAGCATTCCACAGTGTATGAAATTTTTTTATCTTACTCCTCAGAACATCTGTGTTAGAGGAAGAAGCTGTAAAAGCCATTATCAGAAGTTTAATGGTTCAGACCCATCTTTTAGGACGATGTCAGGAAGGGCAATTAGGTCTGTTCCTAGATAACCTTGTCACCTTTGAACTCAAGAAGGGTTTGGGTCATAAAACACAGACTCTTTGAAGTTGAGATAACACTGTCATGTTCTAGTATAAATACTGTGTGTAAATGTTGATCGGGGCTCCGCTTAACTGACTTGCTCGGTGACAGAGTCATTCAAACGCTGAATGCCTTTGAATAAAACTTATAAAGACAAAGTCCGGATTTTTCTCTTCTTGTGAGTCAACTTCTCTCCACTTTGATAAGAAAATTCCACAACACTTTAAAAAAAAATAAATGAATAGATGTCTCTGGTGACTTGGTAGCAGCTTGTTATTGCTATCAACAAGTCCCCCAGCATGTAGAAGCTACAGAGAGACATCAAATCTTAAATCCTACAAGAATCTCAGAGAAAACTCCATTTACTCTTGCTCTGTCCATGGCCACTCATAAAAATGAGTTTAAACCTTATGATGGCAATTGTTAGAGCAAGGATCTCAAGCTGTAATCATCAAGGGCCAGAGTCACACAATTTTGAAACGTGTCCCTGGTTCAAAACACCTCCATGAACTAGCTGGATTGCCTCTTCACCATGCAGTCCAGATCTACAGAGTCTTGCTAATAACTTGATTATTTGATTCAGGTGTAGTGAACCAGAAACACATCTCAACGTAGCAGGAGAGTGACCCAGCAGGACTGGAATTTGACACCCTAGTTTTAGAGGATGTGACACTGTAATTACAGTTAAACCCAAAACTGGTCATAACCCACTTTATATCAGTCAAACCTTTGGACACACCTTTGTCATTCAAAGGCTTTTCTTTATTTTCATTACTTTCTACATTGTAGATACATAGTGAAGACATCAAAACTATGATGACTATGAAAAATAAAGACAAACCATTAAATAAGAAGGTGTGTGCTAACATGTTGATTTAAGTGTCTTCAATCAACCAAGAAGTTGGTTTCTAATAGGAATTGAGACAGGAATTTCACAAAAAAATGCAACATTGCAACAACCGTTATTTTTTAAATAATGAATCTGTTTTTATTTACATTTTGTCAGGAAAAGGCATGTTGTATTATTTATACCATTCTGAGCTCCTAGTCATTGAGGTTTGTAGTGATGGGAAATTATTGTACCGTTTATCCAACTCCTAATCCATAGGGCTTAATAAAAACTCGGCCCACCCTTTGCAGCTACAACAGTTTCAACTCTTCTGGGATGGCTATCCACAAGGCTTAGGAATGGTTTATAGGAATTTTTGAACATTCTTCCTAAAGCACGTTTGTGAGGTCAGACTCTGAGAAGTTCTATCCTGCAGTCTCTTTTCTAATTCATCCCAAAGGTTCTGTTGGGCTGTTGGGTGAGGACCCTGTGCAGACCAGTCAAATTTTTCCACACCTCTCATCAGTGTCTTAATAGATCTTGTTTGGAGCCCTGTAATGTACAAACAGGGATGGGGGAGCTACAGGGCCCTTTTACTGGAACTACAGGGCCAAAATCAACAATGAGATAAGTATATATCTATCTATATACAGTACAGACCAAAGGTTTGGACACACCTTCTCATTCAAAGAGTTTTCTTTATTTTCATGACTATGAATATTGTGACTTCACACTGAAGGCATCAAAACTGTGAATTAACACATGTGGAATTATATACTGAACAAAAAAGTGTGAAACAACTGAAAATATGTCTTATATTCTAGGTTCTTCAAAGTAGCCACCTTTTGCTTTGATTACTGCTCCGCACACTCTTGGCATTCTGTTGATGAGCTTCAAGAGGTAGTCACCTGAAATGGTTTTCACTTCACAGGTGTGCCCTGTCAGGTTTAATAAGTGGGATTTCAAGCCTCATAAATGGGGTTGGGACCATCAGTTGTGTTGTACAGGAGGTGGATACAGTACACAGATGATAGTCCTACTGAATAGACTGTTAGAATTTGTATTATGGCAAGAAAAAAGCAGCTAAGTAAAGAAAAACGAGTGGCCATCATTAGTTTAAAAAATGAAGGTCAGTCAGTCCGAACAATTGGGAAAACTTTGAAAGTGTCCCCAAGTGCAGTCGCAAAAACCATTAAGCGCTACAAAGAAACTGGCTCACATGAGGACCGCCCCAGGAAAGGAAGACCAAGAGTCACCTCTGCTGCGGACGATAAGTTCATCCGAGTTACCAGCCTCAGAAATCGCAGGTTAACAGCAGCTCAGATTAGAGAACAGGTCAATGCCACACAGAGTTCTAGCAGCAGACACATCTCTAGAACAACTGTTAAGAGGAGACTGTGTGAATCAGGCCTTCATGGTAAAATAGCTGCTAGGAAACCACTGCTGAGGACAGGCAACAAGCAGAAGAGACTTGTTTGGGCTAAAGAACACAAGGAATGGACATTAGACCAGTGGAAATCTGTGCTTTGGTCTGGTGAGTCCAAGTTTGAGATCTTTGGTTCCAACCACCGTGTATTTGTGCGGTGCAGAAGATGTGAACGGATGGACTCTACATGCCTGGTTCCCACCGTGAAGCATGGAGGAGGAGGCGTGATGGTGTGGGGCTGCTTTGCTGGTGACACTGTTGGGGATTTATTCAAAATTGAAGGCATACTGAACCATAATGGCTACCACAGCATCTTACAGCGGCATGCTATTCCATCCGGTTTGCGTTAGTTGGACCATCATTTATTTTTCAACAGGACAATGACCCCAAACACACCTCCAGACTGTGTAAGGGCTATTTGACCAAGAAGGAGAGTGATGGGGTGCTGCGCCAGATGACCTGGCCTCCACAATCACCTGACCTGAACCCAATCGAGATGGTTTGGGGTGAGCTGGACCGCAAAGTGAAGGCAAAAGGGCCAACAAGTGCTAAGCATCTCTGGGAACTCCTTCAAGACTGTTGGAAAACCATTTCAGGTGACTACCTCTTGAAGCTCATCAACAGAATACCAGGAGTGTGCGGAGCAGTAATCAAAGCAAAAGGTGGCTACTTTGAAGAACCTAGAATATAAGACATATTTTCAGTTGTTTCATACTTTTTTGTTCAGTATATAATTCCACATGTGTTAATTCATAGTTTTGATGCCTTCAGTGAGAAGCTACAATATTTATAGTGATGAAAATAAAGACAACTCTTTGAATGAGAAGGTGTGTCCAAACTTTTGGTCTGTACTTTACAAGACAAACAAATCCAGTTTATAAAAACCACCCCAACACCAAATTCCCCTCTTCATCAAACGCAACATTTGACACAATGATGTCGAGCCAGTGCTGTTTTCCCGGAAGCTACTAAACCGAGAAACATCCACTCTATTGTCAGAGACCATGTCTCCACTCCTCTAGAGTCCAGTGGTGGCATGCTTTAAATCACTGCATCTTCATATTGCCTTTGTAGACGTAAGGTTTGAATCTAGCCACTCGACTAAGTAAACCCATTCCATGGTGTTCTCCATGCCTTGTTCTTGAGCAAATCTGAAGGCCACTGGAAGTTTGTAGGGCAGTAGCTGTTGACTCAGCGGAAACTGTCGACCTCTGTACAATATGTGCCTCAGCATGTACTGTGATGTTGCATGGACTAATTTGCTGTCATTCCCAATCTCTTTCACCTATTTATAATACTACTACCAGTAGACTGGGGAATATTTAGTATCAAAGAAATGTCATTACTGGACTTATTGCACCTATCACATTTCCACACTGGAATTAACTGAGCTCCTGAGAGTGACCCGTTCTTTGTGAAATGTTTGTAGAAGCAGTTTTGCATATCTTGCTGCTGGATTGTATACATCTGTACCCACGGAAGTGATTGAAGCACCTGCACATGATGATTTGGATGGTTGAGTGAATAGTTCTTGCAATATACACTGCTCAAAAAAATAAAGGGAACACTTAAACAACACAATATAACTCCAAGTAAATTAAACTTCTGTGAAATCAAACTGTCCACTTAGGAAGCAACACTGATTGACAATCAATTTCACATGCTGTTGTGCAAATGAAATAGAGAACAGGGGGAAATCCTTGGCGATTAGCAAGACACTCAATAAAGAAGTGGTTCTGCAGGTGGGGACCACAGACCACTTCTCAGTACCTATGCTTTCTGACTGATGTTTTGGTCACTTTTGAATGTTGGTGGTGCTTTCACACTCGTGGTAGCATAAGACGGACTCTACAACCCACACAAGTGGCTCAGGTAGTGCAGCTCATCCAGGATGGCACATCAATGTGAGCTGTGGCAAGAAGGTTTGCTGTGTCTGTCAGCGTGGTGTCCAGAGCCTGGAGGCGCTACCAGGAGACAGGCCAGTACACCAGGAGACGTGTAGGAGGCCATAGGAGGGCAACAACCCAGCAGCAGGACCGCTACCTCCGCCTTTGTGCAAGGAGGAACAGGAGGAGCACTGCCAGAGCCCTGCAAAATGACCTCCAGCAGGCCACAAATGTGCATGTGTCTGCACAAACAGTTAGAAACCGACTCCATGAGGATGGTATGAGGGCCCGACGTCCACAAATGGGGGTTGTGCACGCAGCCCAACACTGTGCAGGACGCTTGGCATTTGCCAGAGAACATCAGGATTGGCAAATTCGCCACTGGCGCCCTGTGCTCTTCACAGATGAAAGCAGGTTCACACTGAGCACATGTGACAGACGTGACAGAGTCTGGAGACACCGTGGAGAGCGATCTGCTGCCTGCAACATCCTTCAGCATGACCGGTTTGGCAGTGGGTCAGTAATGGTGTGGGGTGGCATTTCTTTGGAGGCCCGTATGGTCCTCCATGAGCTCGCCAAAGGTAGCCTGACTGCCATTAGGTACCGAGATGAGATCCTCAGACCCCTTGTGAGACCATATGCTGGTGCGGTTGGCCCTGGGTTCCTCCTAATGCAGGACAATGCTAGACCTCATGTGGCTGGAGTGTGTCAGCAGTTCCTGCAAGATGAAGACATTGAAGCTATGGACTGGCCCGCCTGTTCCCCAGACCTGAATCCGATTGAGCACATCTGGAACATCATGTCTCGCTCCATCCACAAACGTTACGTTGCACCACAGACTGTCCAGGGGTTGGCGGATGCTTTAGTCCAGGTCTGGGAGGAGATCCCTCAGGAGACCATCCACCGTCTCATCAGGAGCATGCCCAGGTGTTGTAGGGAGGTCATACAGGCACGTGGAGGCCACACACAATACTGAGCCTCATTTTGACTTGTTTTAAGGACATTACATCAAAGTTGGATCAGCCTGTAGTGTGTTTTTCCACTTTAATTTTGTGTGTGACTCCAAATCCAGGCCGCCATTGGTTAATAAATTTGATTTCAATTGATGATTTTTGTGTGATTTTGTTGTCAGCACATTCAACTTTGTACAGAACAAAGTATTTAATGAGAATATTTCATTCATTCAGATCTAGGATGTTTTATTTGAGTGTTCCCTTTATTTTTTTGAGCAGTGTCGTTTATTTCCATCTTGATCAAAGTGTTGCACATAGTGACAAATAAATAAACCCTGACAAAACTGTAAAACAAATGTGACAAATAAATAATGAACTGACAATGTATAAGTTAGTTCTGAATATAGATGTCTTTAAAATCTTCTCCAGAAAAAAATAAATCCTGTATACCTTTTATCCTCCAAGTATATACTTTTTGAAATATGCTGTAAGTCTAAAAGCAGAGATGAAAAACTGACTACAACAGTTCAAATTCTTCAGGACTAGAACCATAAAAACTTCTCACTGCAGTAGTTCAACTTGATTTGTAAAAACAACTTGATTTATTCAGCAGAGCAACAGCGCACAATGAAGAAAACACTTTAATGTTGATTTGGCTCATGTGCCTATGTGTGGGCGTTTTCCTATGCAGTGTGCAATCCACACATCTTAGGCTTTCCAGGGAAAAGAAATGAGGTGGATGTGCAGGCCATCGATGGAGGATATGGTGCTGAGGGGGAGGTAATACTTTTTGGAGCAACCTGAAATACATGAAGACCTGGTCATTTTACCCAAAAAATGACCGAGGACGTGTTTTAACGAGCTTTCTCGTGCAACTAAATGAAGAGATGGGTTAAATAACTGTGAAAGTCGAAAGGAATTACAGATGGACAGAAGGAAAACCAAAAGGGGCTGCTGCAAAAAGAAAGTCGAATAAGAACAAGTGAGTGCGTGAAATTAATAGCTTGGTTCGTGCGTCCGCGTACACAAAGGAGTGTGCGCTTGCGCGTGGTTGTGAGGTGAGATGGAGGGAGATGAAGAGGGGATAGTAGCTAATGCTGCTCTACTTTCTCTCTGCACCGAACTGCGTCTCTGCCGTCGCTGCGCTGCGGAGCGGAGCTCAGCACCATCCATCGCCGTCCACGCGTTTCTCAGCCTACACAGCAACCAGTACTTGCATCATGCAGAGCTGCCGGAGCATGCTTACCATAGTGCAGCACAATAACACACACCGACAGGGCTTCCGCTACCCTCAAATCCACAAGAATGACATCCATTCCCAGCGCACACATGGATTAAATAAATACGTGGTAAATTAAAGCGTTAGTGATAAAAACAAAGCAACGTTTACCTGCATATGTGATGTGTCGCCTGTGTGGGGAGAAACAGCAGAGCTTGTGAAGCAGAGAGCATTATTCCGTTGAAAACGATTATGTGGGAAGGTGAAGAAGCATCCTGCGACAAGATCGAACAAACACGGCGTGTGCGTCGTGACACGATCAAATGTCCTCCCCACTCCGGCTCTGTAGGCAGATACGACCTGGATCCGCAGACATAACGTCGATGACGGAAGGGTCAGTGTGCCGTCAACAGTTCTTCGGAGGCTCCGTGTTCGTAGCCTCAGCATCAGCTGGTTATAGCAGCAAAAATCGTCATTCCTGTGAGCGACGCAGCAGAGAGCCAATAGAAACACCGACGTCTGCGCGTTCCAGCAGTGTGTTCACATCCACCGTTATCTGCGATCAAATAAAACTTTGATTTAATCCAGTGCAGCATCTGTTGAATGGAAAGTATTTTGGGTGGTAATCGCCTTCCCATAAAGATAGCAAAACACCAGAAACAAGTCTGTCGGCTCTGTTTTCAGTGATGCACCTCCTGCTCGACCCACTGATCTCCTTCCTTCCTTCTCTCTCACCTACACCTCCCCTTCAGTATTTCACTAATTGAGGAAACAAAGAGGAGTCATTAATTCCACTGTGTCTCGACCTGTTTCATAACTGGGAGGTGTATATTTTTAATCTGCACCTTTATGTAAGATGGATGGCTGTGCAAAAACAGCAAAACAAAACAAAATAAAAACGAAACCGCTTTTTCCAAAGGCCATGCAGTTTGACCTCTGCAACCAAATTTAGCAGACAGTAAATATTTCCTTTTTACATACAATTACACTATCATATCGAAATGAACAGATTTTTAATAAAGTAAAAAATAACTGATACCTTTCCTGCATACATTTTAATGTCTGACACGGACAGATATAAATAATATTTATCAAATCAACTTGAAAAAAAAATTAAAATACGGTAATACTGCTAAATTTATTTGTGTGCTTTGGCTTTATATTGTAAGCTTAAAACAAAACGGGAAATACGATTTTAGAATGCACAAACACAAACCTCGGCTCATTATTTTTAAGCAACTTTTAAAGTTTTACTATTACAGTGCAGCATTAATTCATATTAAGAGTTACATACAAACAATCTGTTTATAGTGAAATAAAAACTAGATATGTTAGATGAGTTCAACTTTACAAATATTAGCCAACATTAAATATTGTTTGTCATTTTCTATCAGGAAATAAAATCTTAATACGTAGATACGTAGATTCCCTTCTGTGGAGGAGTCACAGAGAAAGGGGAAGTTCTAGCCAAAAAAATACTAACTTTCTCGCCAACACTTCCGGCCACATTTAAATATTTTGAATATTAGGTAAATATATTTGACCATAAATAAACGAATTACATATTTAAGATAATATAAATGCATTTTTAACTGTGAATTGTATGTAAAGCTGAACTTCAAATAACAATGTGGACTTACAGGAAGATTTTGGTGTATTTATTAATTTCAATTTTGATGCAAGAAATAGAAAGGCAACCAGAATTAAATGTTTTTTCAGTTAACGTAGAATTAGAAAAATAAGGTGTTGGGGATGTGCAGAAAGAAACTTTAAAGGAGACTATGTAGCACACATATTATTACACAAGTGTAATAATCAATAGTAATAGTATTCATAGTGTAATAGTCAATAATCTACCGTACATAATGTATAGTAGATTACTGGCATAATAGACATGATATGCTCTCATATACCTGATAGCTGATAAAATTATAAATTAACTGTTTAAATTAAGACTTTAAGGGGGACCCTTATGCATAATTATAAATTTCATATAAGCATAAATCTGTTTTAGAGTAGGCTTTTAGTAGATCACACCGATTACTAATAGAGTTTTAAGAGTTCTCTAATTTACTGTTTGGAGTAGGCCTATTTGTCTGCTGTTTATTATTGTGGGGATTTGATCAGATATTGTTATTTGGGTATTATTTATTTATCCGTAACTCCATTTAAAGTTAGCATTGTTTGCTCACTTTCACCATGAAACAACGTGCCCTTCTCGTGTCTGTGATGCTTTACCCTTTTCCTGCCTATAAATCAGAGACCGCCGATTCTACACGAATACAACATGACTGGTTTCGTTTGGATGTGACCCCGCCGTCTTGTTATGAAACGGGAACATGAGGACATGTATGCCTTACTAGAGCGACTAATTATTAATCCCCCTCCTGTGACCGCTGTTTTTCTCGGAGCTCCGGTGGAAAAGATGAATTACAGCACTGCGTTGTGGACATGCGCGGAGCTGCAGCGAATATGGCGGCTTGCATTTGATGGAAAGTGAGGAGTCCCTCATCAAAACAGCCCGCTCTCACGGTTTGTACCGCTGCTATCTCATCAATAATCTCATGCGCCGCAGTCGACGCGTCTCTGCCGCTGGTTCTTTTCAGGGCTGCTCGCCTTTCTCTGCTCTTTACCTCCGCTGATAGATTGTTTTTACTGTATTCTGTGCAGAGAGACAGAGAGAGAGAGAAATAGTGTGAGTGAGAGAGAGAAAAGGGGGGCTTGGCGCTTACTGTAGCTACTCTGAACTCTGCAGATATCCCTTCGCTTTTTGATTGCTGGCGTCCTACAGAGGCTTGCACTAAAACTAAGAAGGCAAAAATAATATCCTGCAAGAACCACGCTGTAGACGGAATGTAACGTTAGCAGTGTTTAGCCTGTGTATTGAGCACCGTCCCGCCCACAAAATGTGCTCATAAACCAAATGAAAATGCGTCACAGACTTTTCTTCACATTTGTTTTGATCTATGCTTTTTTTCTGAACCAATAAAAACCAAGAGGACTTTTAGTCTGATTTATAGGGTGGGCTATTACCTCTACCTTTTATTTTAGGATCTGTGGTAAAATAGGCGTTAAGATATTCCGAAAGAAAACTGCTGATGTTTTTATAAGTTGTTGAATGCAATGAGACGATAAGATGCCCAGCAGCGGCTGACACCCATCTTTCAGGCTTTGAGCAACAGTAACATGAGCTCTCCTGCCTCCTAACTGTCCGGTCAGTCAGAGGAAAGTCCAACAGGGTCCAACAGGGTTCTTAGACAGGATTTTACATGAACTATTACTATAACTATTGTTACTTTTTGTTTAAGAAAAACAACAACAACAAAAAAAAAAAAAAAAACAACACACACACAAAAAAAAAAAAAAAACACATTTGTAATGAAAAGACATGAAAGCACCCATCAAATTCCTTAAAGGACTTTAATTAGCCATAAAACAGTGCAAGCAAGATATGTTTTTTATTCAATCTAACTAAATTAATTACTGATCTTAAGTACAGAATATTTGCTTCCATAGATTGTTGAATTTTCCTATTTTAAATTTTTTGTCAAATTAAAAAAACTTGATCAGCCGTGAATGTTTACACATCACACCAACAATGTTTTGTTTTGAAATTTCCTTCATCAGTTTATTAAATTATGCATATTCTTTTTTTCATTATTACTCAGAAATGGACACAGATTTGTAAATTGGGATATTTTAAAAGTTTAAATGAGTTTTGTGACTGATACCTACTGTTCTTGATTTGTGGCAGTTATTTATTTATTTATTTATGACAAAAACTTACCGTGCAATGGTGTTTCTGTTGCAGAGTTAATAACTGATTAATAAAAATAGAATAGAATAGAATAAAATAATAGCTTCTCTTTGCAAACTTATCTTAGTGACCACATGAAAGATGAAGATGTCTGTCTTATCTTTATACTTTTAACATTATTTAGTTTTTTTTTTGTTTTTGTTATGGTGAAAACTTTGATTACAAAGAATGAAAACAGTTGGATTGTGGGATAAACATCTTCCTTTGAAAGTTTTATGAAGGTGAAGATACGTGATGGCTTACAAAAATTCAACAGCAAATAGTATAGTAGATGAAATAATAAAGACTTGGCAAGAAGATAATAATAACCAGCTCCAGCCGTTTTACCTAAAAACAGACCATGTTTCAGAGTTTAGATTTTGTTCAACTTTACACCAATCCCAGATCGGAGCCAGTGGAAATGGGGGTAGTAAAAATTAAGTGCTTCCTGGTCTGCAGGGCAGCTCAGTCTGACCCTTCTGAGTGAGGCAGATAGACCAGCGCAAACACACCCAGGCTTTCTGTAGGAGAGCAGGAATCCTTTTCATGTCCCACATCCACACATCTTAATGGTGTTTTATGGCAGCTCGAGCTGCTTTACGATTCCTTCAGAGTCAACGGGATTAACTGCAGACAGGCTCTTCAGGAGGAAGGAAAGCTGTGCTGCAGATGGTAAGACTTGAGTGAAGGCTACCGCAGAGATTTTAACCTTCAAATTCATGGATCCGATTCGTAACGTGTTACTTTTTTGGTGCCTTGGACTATATTTGCTGGGCATCTTGAATTCTTTTTGGACTTTCCAGAGCGTGGGGCTGTGCTTGCAGTTTCCTTTTGACTTTTGAGACACATTTTCAGCTTAAACACTGTGGTAAATAATTTTTTCAATCTTTTTTTAATTCCACTGCTTTAGCGTGTAAATATTAGTAATGTAGCAAAGCTATTTGCGATGGAAGATCTGAATAAACCTGAATAGTGAACCCTTGCAAGATATATTCTAACCCAGTTAATTGTTTAACACAATAGTTGGATTCTCTATTTGTTCTTTCGTCAAACTTTAGACAATGACTGTTTGGGTCCAGTGAACTGTTCAAAAAAGTTTTTTATTCTACTGTGAGCAAATTCAATTAAGTCACAAGTACAGCACAAATTAAACACAAGTGTTATTGGTGGATCAATGCAGACTTAACAGAACAAAAATACATTTACCAAGAGGTTAATTGTTACATTTGAATAAACGTTACTTTTATGAAAATAGGTTTAAGGCAATTTCCCTATTTATTTTAGGCAAGGCAATACCTTATGTAAAAGGACACACACACACACACACACACACACACACACACACACACACACACTCACACACATATTGACACCCCGGTGGGTGTGTAAAAAGCCTTAAAATAAATATTTTTTTGCAGTAACAGTATTTACTACAGAAAACAGCGTTACAGGTAGATTTTACATTCTTTTCCATCCTCCTCACTGTGCATGGGGGCAAACTAAATTTGGGTCCTCATCCCACCTTGTTTGTCACAGTTCCACTTGACTTTTTAATTATTGGATAGGGAGCAAATTTAGGTGAGTAGCTGTTCTCCTGTAGCCATTTGCAAACTTATTCAGATTCAAACTGGTTTACTTGAATAGCATGTTTGTCTCGTCTGTCCCATTTTGAAGAGTGGCTAAGACAAATTGGTTGTGAAATATTTTACTTCAACCAAAGAGAAACACCTGACTCAGCCTTTATAATGTCAGTAGCATCATGATATGATGAACTAGATATCTCTAGTTATTCTATGCAGCATAAATAAGGTAATGCAGTGCCCTCACAAGTGATAATGACTGATCTCTTTTTAATAGGAAAAATGTCATTCAACTGCTGAGTTTCTAACACTTATATTTCTGTAATTTTAATAATCTAAAAAGAACTACTATTTGAATGAAATGTGATCAAAACTTCAGCAGAATGTTTTTGAACCCACGATTTATTCTGAGACATGTTTTAATCTAGTTAACGTGAGCATTATGATAAAGATTATTGACTCCGTTTTTTCCTGTTTCTCATTAGGTCACTGTTTAGCCAACTTGCCTGGTCATCATGGGCCGAACACCACAGAGAGGTAGGTGTACATTGTTCAGTTTCTCATGTTGTCCTGTGTGAGAGCTTTCAGTCTCTACCATTTCGTTTGTGTTTTTGGTGTTTAATGTATATGAAAAGGTCAGAATTCTGATGTTCAGTCATCTTGTTCTGATTCTTGGATTATTGTTTTGATTTCAGATTCAAAAGAGGAGAAGAAGGAGAGGCGGAGCAGCATCACAGCAGGCTCTGCCCTCGACAAATCAAACGGTCAGTGAGTCAGACCCCTGCTATCTCCTTTTCATTGTTGAGCTTTTCAGTAGCATTTCACTGATAAGGACTCTTTTGGTGATTTTCCTAAATCCCTTTTTGGAAAACAGAAAAACACGTTATTTGAAATTTGTTAGGAATTAGCAGCAGAAAGGATTAATTTAGATCTTAAGCTGCTATTTGTTGTATATTTAAGCAGTTTAATTACATTTTAATAAGTTTTTATCTTTGCTGTGTATCCTTACACAGAATGTTATGTTGATACTTACATTTTTTCATATTGTACTTCCAAGTAATGTTCAGTTCATCAGTTTGCCACTCTTGTCTTTGTTAATAGAACCATTTAGTTGGGAAGACTATCTGAGAGAAACTTCATCTGTTGCAGCATCACCTACTTGCTTCAAACAGGTAGATTGTCTTCACAAGCTGCCTTTTAAGTCTGTTATTTTATTAATTCCCCCAACTCTATCACTGTTTTAATCTTGCATTTTTCCCTTATGTTTGTAGAACCTTGAATAAATCTTGCCAAGCTATCATATTTGTTTTTTAATCAGTGTTGGATAGTTGCGGCTGCTGTTTAAAGTACAGTTTGAATGATGTTCTTATTTCAATTTTATATACAAAGGATAAAAACAGTTGTTTACTGTGAAGCATGTGGATGTCTCTTTTTTCGCTGAAGAACTCGATTCTTAAATTGATCAAATTTCCAAATTTCCATGAACTGTTTTAAAAATCAATTCCATTATTAAATGACCACCTACCATACTACAGGAAATATACAGATTTGATGTGTTAGCATAGAATTTATTTAGTGTCTAGCTTTTTGAGAAGTTTCCTTCTGTTGCATTGTGCTTCTTGAGCACAATATTGCAAACTAGACTGTAAAATTTGCTACTAGGAACTAGTAAAGATTCAATTTCATACCAGTGGTGATGCATCAGTGATTTGGCCAAATCTGCCATTTTTTTTGCTTTGATTGGCCGGTTACATACAGAAAATACATAATCTGAAAAAGGAGTCTGAAGGGTGAATTATAGACCTTCACATGGAGAAATCTTTATGGTACATTTAAAGGAAAATAAGAAGGGTTTCGTATTTTTCTCAGCCTTATAATTTATTCAGGATTAATAAGAGACAATTACACTTCAACTAATTAAGATTAGAAGAAAAATCAGTAGGAGCTGATTATGATTAAAATGAAGCAAAAAGAAACAAACAAATTAAAAACAGATAGTAACATTAAATCTGCTCTACAACATACTACTAATAAGGAAATGAATGTTTGAAATATTACAAAACTGCAGACCTGACATCAAATGTTTTATCTGTCTCTCAGGAGTTTAAAGAAACGGGATTTGCAGCCCTAATTTTGATTCTTACCTCTATGTTAATCTGAGAAGGATAGGGAAACGGGAGGATGTATTTAAAGTCTCTGTAAAGCATCCGGACCTGCTAGTTCTCAGCACCAGAACCACCATGATAGAACAGGAAAGCAGTGCCTGGCTTACTTTCACTGAGCCAACTTGCATTTCTACTTAGGTGGTTCCCCCACCATTGTTTCTTTCAGCTGGAGAGATCATTGGTTCTTCTGCTTAAAAGCCTGACTGGTTCATCTCTATCAGCCATATGAACAAGGAGACCAATTAAATGACTGATCTTGTCTTTTTGTCTCTGCAGTCTAGAATACCCCCTTCCAATGATTTTAAAGCAGGCATGAAGCTTGAGGCTCGAGACCCCCGCAACTCTAATTCAGTGTGCATTGCCACGGTGATGGGCATGATGGGGACTCGCCTGCGACTCCGGTTGGATGGCAGTGACAACACGAACGATTTCTGGCGGCTGGTGGACTCTTTGGACATCCAGCCAATAGGAACTTGTGAAAGGAGCGGAGACATGCTGCAGCCCCCACTGGGTGAGTGTTTTTAACCAATAGATCTCAAAGCCAGTTTTCATCTAGAAATAGTGTTAAAGCATAAGAATAGCATAGTTTTTATTTCAGCTGTAAAATATGTCACATACAGTTTATTAGAGTGATTTGGGAATGAAGTTGGGTATTTAACGTTTTATGTTTTCTTCTCAGTAGTTTTAACTTAATGCTTGTTTACACGAATATAAATAACTTTTGTGTATGCACAGTTGCAAATTCAACTCGACTGAGCTTGTTAAACATAAAACAGAATAAATAATATAATACTGTCATAACAGTGAAGCACAGCAAGGGTACTGTAGGCTATCTTGCACAACTTATTATACCATAATTTGCTTTGCCATTTCTACCCTTTACATTTGTGATTTTACTCAGTCCCTTGAGTACAGTTTTTCTCTGTTAGAAAGGCACACAAACTGGCCCAGTGTTTGCCTTACACATTTCCAACAAGATACAGTAGTGTTGGCTATATGGTTTCTACTCCTGTCCAGGTTTCCGGATGAATGCATCCTCGTGGCCCATGTTTCTCCTGCGGACGCTCAGCGGTGCAGAGATAGCTCCCGCCTCTGCTTTTAAGAAGGTAAGTAGGCAAACTTCACAACCATGTTCGTTTTGTGAATAGCAGAGCAGTCCTGTGTAATAATCTGATCTACGTGCACAGGCTGATTCAATTGCTTTTTCAATGAGTGGTCTGATTTGTCTTTGTTTGAAAAGTTCCTGTGAAATGTAATCAAACAGGTCCCTCTATTGGACCTATATAAATATGTTGTTTTTCTGATCATTATTGTTGCTGTGGCATGTAGTAAAACTACAGGGAGCTCCAATACTTATGAATCAAAACATTACCTTGTGAAAGAATTAAACTCACATTTTGTATGCTACTACTGCAAACTTCAATGTACTTTGTTGTGGTTTTAAAAATAGACCAACTAAATGTGTGCATAATTGTGATGTTTTACTAATAAAAATCTGAAAAGTTTGCATTTATCTTTAGCTCCTCTTGCTTTAACTTTCTTAAATAAAAAAAACAGTACAAGCAATGGTTCTCAGAAGACATCTAATCAGTAAATAAAGTCCACCTGACAGGTCAGGAATAAAAATGTGCAGAGGTTTAAAGCAGGGTTAGGTTATAAAGCAATATTCCAAGCTTTGAACATTGCACAAAGCAAATGTCAATCCATTATCTGAAAATGGAAAAAGTGTGGCACAACTGCAAACCCACCAACACAAAATCATCCAGCTAAACTGACTGACTGGACAAGGAGAACAGAGAAGCATCCACGAGGCCCATGATAACTCTGAAGGAACTGCAGAGACCAAACCCTTAGGTTGGAGAAGGGTTTTGAGCGATCCACAATTCTGTCTGTTATGAAAAAGGGACAAAAATTGCTTTCTTTCTTTTTTGAAAGAAAATCATGAGATCTCCTGTTTGCAGTTTGTCACAAGCCATGTAGGGGCCATAGCAAGTATGTGGAAGAATGTCCCCTGGTCAGATGAGACCAACCTCTGTCTTTCTGGCTTGGATGCAAACACTGTGTGGTGAAAAACTAACACTGCACATTGTCCTGAACACATCATCCACATGGTAAAACATGGTGGTAACAGTGTCCTGCTGTGGTGATGCTTTTCTTCAGCATGGACAGGAAAGCTGGACAGAGTTGATTTAAAGATGGTAATAGCGAAATTAAGGCCAATTCTGGAAAAAAATGTTTTGAAGGATGCGAAAGACTTGACTCTGGGCCAGCAGCTCAACAAAAGTAACCATACAACCAGGCCAACAATTAAAGCATATAAATGTGTCAGAATGGCCCAGTCAAAGGCCAGATCTAAATTCAATTGAGAATATGTGGCCAGACTTGAAAGTGTATGTTTACAGATGCTCTCCATCCGATCTGACTGAGCCTGAGACATCACCCGTGACTTGCAGCTTTTACCCAGGAGTGCCGAATGCATATAGAAATCACACTTTTTAGATTTTTATTTATAAAACAATTTAGATTCATCTAACATTCTTTCCACTTTGCAGTGGTGCATGACATTGTGTTGGTCTGTCACATACAATCCCAATAAAACAAATTAAAGTCTGTGGTTGTAAACAGAACTTCAAGAATTATGTTTCTTACACCGAAAAGGCTGTTAAAATACTTAAATCACCACAGTGACGTACGCTGTAACTTTTTAGACTTGGACATGAGCAAAGCCTGCTTAGATATTTGTCACTAAGTCAGTTGAGACTTTTAGATTGTTCTTATTATGATTGTTTACATGTTTCTGTATTTTGTTGTTTTAGGAGCCAGCCAGCCCAGCTAAAAACTACTTCCAGCCCGGCATGAAACTGGAGGCGGTGGACAGGAAAAACCCCTACCTGATATGTCCTGCCACAGTGGGAGATGTCCGAGGCCAGGAGATTTTTGTTATGTTTGACGGCTGGCGTGGTGCCTTCGATTATTGGTGCCCCTTCGACTCCAGAGACATCTTCCCTGTTGGCTGGTGTGCCCTGACTAAGCACAGCTTACAACCGCCAGGAAACTTCTGTAAGTGTTGCTTTTCTTTGGTTCCTTTGACAAGGTGAGGTTTTAATGTAACTCAGTTTTATTTACCTCACAGTAAATCTCAAGATGGACTCACAGATTTACTGTGAGGTGTGATTTAACTCCCCTTACAAAACAAATTCCTTGTATGTCCAAAAACGTACTTGGCAATAAAGCTTTTCTGATTCTGATTCTGATTCCTTATAGGACAACTTGTCTGATGTAGAAGTTCTTAATTAGTGAACTTTCTGATGTTTCACATTTTACACATGCGTTACCATCCTGATAGAAGACGTGATGGTTTTCTTCATTTATTTTGTCTTTTGGTTGTTGGATGTAACCAGGCGTCGTTTTCCAATAATTTTGTGACACCCTATATGTTCACCACCAGAGGGTAGCAGAGCTTAAATTGTGATATTTGAAAGTTGCCTGAAGTGTATTTATTTTGCATATGAGTAAGAAGAGCATTTCTCTGTATTCATTGCTGATGTTGTCATACAGTTAAACTGGGAGAAGACGTTTAATTGATACTGCAGCTTTATTTTGTTTATTTTATCTTCCGATGGTACAAAAAGAGTATAGTTTCACATTTTGGACACAGCTCCAAGTTTTCTTTGAACAGTTAAGAAATATTCATGTTGTTTTGACATTAAACAAGCAGAAAAGCAGCAAAAACCCTGATTAGGCTTAATTCCTCTAAAAAGGAAAACACGAATGATACCTCCTGTAAAAAAAAAGTCTTTTTTGGGAGAATTATTTTGAATTTAAAAATGTGTAGTGAAGCCTTCATTTTGCATCAAATACAAACACAAAACTAAGTTCTTGAAAATAGTTGTATTGTTATATTGTGTTTTTAGATTTAAATACTGGTATGCTTCTTATTTTTTAATTGTGTGAATAAGCATGAAGCAGCAGAAATAGAGGTTAAAGAATTAATTAACCTTTGACTATGTCAGAGAGACACTTTAATATGTTTGACATTTTTAAGTAAATATAAAGCTTCAGTTTCACTTCCTCCTGTTGTCTGCATATCTCAACAAGGTGAGTGGGTTTGTTGTTGTTTTATTTCATTGAGTGCATGAAGTATTTACAGAGTCGCTTAAAGAAGAAAGAGGCCCACTTAAACAGATGCAAATTTTTTTGTTTATATTTCTGGAATTTTCATGCTTGCTGGTTGAGGTTTCAGCTTACTGTTTTCTTGACATTGATAAAGACGTAAGAAAGCTTGAGCCAATTCCTAAATATATGCATTTACTCATGAACAAGAAACACTTACACAGTAAACTCAATTTTAAAAACTCAATCTCTATTTTCCTTTTTTTATAATATAATACTTATTATGATAAGATGGCATGCCAGAAATCCAAGGTGTAGTTGGAGAGGAAATTATCTAATTTAACACATATTATACCCTACAAATGCAAGTAAAGTAATCAGCAGCAAGGTCAACAAATTGCAGCTTAAAATTTTTAGCCTTTCAAAAACCAGAATAATGTCAGATAAATAATGCATCCCTCATTAAATATCCAAAATGCATTGAATTTTTCAAAAGCACATGTAGGTCACTCTAACTGGAGACAACAATATTGAATTTATCTACTTCCGATTTATTTGATATAAACTGAATTGGCTTTAATTAAATGACCTGTGTGGTTTCACTTGCTGGGGTATTTAACATATATATATATATATATATATATATATATATATATATATATATACATATATTCCCTTTTTGTAGGATTGGATTTTTGTTTTTTGTTTAATGTAGTTCAGAGCATCAGCTGTTATATATATGGTATATATTGTCAAGATTTTTCTAACAATTTGAGTACAGAAGTCCAAATAGCACAGCTTCTACATATAAGCCAGAGTGCGCGTTGCATCACAGCTAGCTGCAACAGAAAGTAAAAAATGTTGCAGTTTTACCATTATTTGACTCATGGTGTATAAGGATTTTGTTTTTTTTAAAGATCAGTTCCTTTATTATTTATTTGCAATGTGATCTCCATTTAGATGGATAATTATTGCATCTGTTCCATATTACAGCCAACAAATTAAAAGTTTATCATGTTTATAGTAATTAGATTTACTGAGTAAGCTTATTAATGTACTTGAAAGCGCAGAACTGAGGATATAGTCAGAATAATTTTGCATCCTGAGAAGTAAAGAAGTACCACCGGCCTTTTTCATGTATCCTAATGTACTTAAAACATGCTCTAAGTGACTTCTCACTTAGACTTCTCATTATAGTGCAGAACTTGAAACCTTTATGCGAAAAATAAAAATGTCTTTTTGCTTGCAGAGTCAACATTTATGATGTCCTCGGTCTATTAATGCAGAGACAAAGAAAAATGCTAATTAGATAATAACTTCAGTTTTTTTAACAAGTAGGTGAAAAGTGAGGGCTTTGTTGATGTGTTAATGGGATTAAAACCTAAAAATATGACAAAAGAAGTGAGAGACAATGTAAGGACTTGTTCTTTTAACTTGCTTCCATTCAGCTTATCCTCTTGACCCTGATCTTATTTTTTTTTAAACCAAAACATTTTAAGACTGAGTGTTTGAATTTCTCAAACACTATCCTGCTGTAATCATGCAATTTTTTGGTAATACATAATAAGCGCATAATAGTATTTGGTGAATAATTCATGAATGCATGTCTAGGTATAACACAGAGACACATGTATGATTAAACTTTTCAATTTAATCATACAAGAGTAAAATCAGCACATTCTTTACATATGCACAAAACATAAAGGGTTCTGCTTCTGGTCTGAAGTTCTTGCTTATGAGTTGACTGTGAACAACAACATTTGTTTGGAGATTCCGGTGAACATGTTCTAAAAAATTCAGTAGAAAGGTTCAACTTCCTTTTTTGTTGTTTAAAAGGAAGATTAAGATGTCGTCTAAAGGTCTTTCCTGCAATATCCCGGAGTCTGGGTGATATCCTGGGTCCCAAAGGAGGACCTAGCCATCTTTCATCTGAAACTGCCTGAATAGTCTAGGGTTACACTGAGATGGACCCCTTCTGGGTATTTAGAGAGTGTGTGTGTGTCCTTCTTCTTTGAGGAGAATCCTACTTATGTGTGCATAACTCCAGGAGTTTTCATTCATTTCAATCACGACCCTTCTGATCTAGTTTAACCCCCCCCCAAACACTTAAACCATCCCCCATCAACTCTTGGAGACCCACCGGTAACCTCTCCCCACCCTCACAAACATCCACATATTTTCTCCCCCTCCCCCAGAGGATTACTTAGAAGCAGGTGACTGATGTAGACTGTCGATATGGCCAATAGATAACATTAATAAATGGCTCAACTTCCCCCTTCCTCACCCACTTTTCCTCCCCTGACTCGCCCTACCCTTCCCCTACCCCTATGCAAATTTATCAGCCCCCCCGCCTGCCTTCCCCTCCTCCTGCTCATTCATTGGCGAGGGAAGCTTTGCAGCCCAGTTAACCAGCAGCCCAAGGAGCAGCGTGGGCTTTGTTGTGGGTTTTCTGCCAGGAGAAAAGAGACAGGGAGAGAAGCACCTTATAGAGACACAGAAACTAGACAATGAGGTGCAGATGAAGCGATCGCTGGAGAAATAGAAGCAGTATCTGAAAGAAACAATTACAAAGGCAAACCAGGAAGCAGAGATTTTATTGCTACAGACGTTAGTTACTACGACCATCAGGGCCGACTTCACTACCCAGTACCCCAGTTACTTCTGCACTCAAGTTCTGCTTTTTTGTTTGCATTTCCTGGTGAGTGGTGTCGGTTCATTCTGTTGCAAAACTGAAGGAAAAACTTTTTATATGGGTCATTGTTTGTGTTTTACTGTTTAAGATTAATTATCTAATGTTTTGTCATTTCATCTTATTGTGCAATTATCATTAATAGGCTTTTTGTGGTTTTCTGTGGTAACATAGTAGACTAGATAAGATTGGAGAAGTGTACTGATTTTTGCTAATATTGCAACTTTATTTTCAAGGGCAAAAGTCCCCAAATGGGCAAATTAATGATCAAAAACGAATATGTGTTTGTAACTGGTGTGAAGAAAAATAAGAAACAGCAGAAATAAGTTAATCCGTTGTTCAGGTAAAGAAATAATTTTTCCCTTGAATTAATATAACATTGTTGATTCTTCAAATTAATTACAAGAAACTCGTATGAAATAATAAACAGAAGTGAGAAGGATTCCCAGCATTGGTGGCTGTATTTAAGTTTGGAGCTTCATGTGTTTTGAACATGTCTTTGTTTGTGCAGAGCTGGCTTCTGAAAAGGTCAGTGCATATTAGGATTTTTCTCCTTCTTTATTAAGTATTAACTATTTCATTATGTAAAGTTGTGTTCAGGTCAAATGTAAAACAAGTAATTCATTCTGTGATTAATGAAGCATGACAGTTTAAGCATGGAGATAGTGTGGTGTTCATCCTTTGTGGCTTAAAGCCATTTGCGTAACTTCCCGTCTGTGCCGTTTTTATGTGCAGTTACACACCTGAAGTTTCAGAGTGGTGTGAATCAGTCAAAAGAACAGCCTGCATATTTATATTTGTGTGTGTGTGTGTGTGTGTGTGTGTGTGTGGTTAGTAAGCTTAATCAGATGAGAAAGAACTCTGTGAAGCCCCTCCCAGACTGCAGACACACACACACACACACACACAACCATAAACTCACGCACACCACCATATTTCCCCAGGCTAGAGCTTACACAGGTCATTGGGTCGAGTTCGAATTATATACTCATGATCAGTACCATATGTCTCTGCTTCGTTGTAGTACACACATGCCAATCATGATTTTTTTTTTTCTGTTCTTGATTTGTTTCATTGTTGACTAGTTGTTATTTTTTGGGTTGAAGTATGTTAAATGAGGCAAGAGCTTATGATTTTTATGTCAAAGTATCAAATATACAGAAATGTTAAATAAGAACACCAATTTAATATTAACATGTAGGTTTCAAATTTTTTCATCTCTGAAAAGAAAGGGATTTAATTGAAAAATTTAAAAAAACTAGTTTTATTCATTTAAACATATTATAACCAATGTAGTTAGATATGCGATGTCAGCTTGTTACGGAAACGTCATGGTTAAAGTGCGGTCTAAACTGGCTCATCTGGTTCATACAGGCATGATAGTGTAAGTGAGGGTAAGCTCCCTCCAGAAGATTTCTGAGCAGCCTGTTCATGGCCCTTCACACATTCTCTGAGCAAAATAAAACCTCCTGCGATCTGTGATATCAAATTCCCCCCTACAAATGCAGCCAGTTAAAGAGCTCATGGTAAACTTTTTTGTTGGCAAGTGTTATTATTGTTTGTTGTATTGTTGCTGTATCAAAAATTTAGCTAGGTTTAGCTACAGGTCCACAACAAAATTTTCCAACAGAGAAAATAAATTCTATTCTATTCTATTTATGTTTTATTTGTTTACAAATATTTTATTCAAAGACAGGGGGATTTTATGATATTGAGCTGGTCAGGTTCTGCTTTAGCAAAATATTCTCAAACCCAACACTGCTGAGGTTGTTTCCTTGAAATGCTGTATTTGGCTTAAGCCAAACATTTCCTCCCTTCTGGTGTTCAAATATTTTACTTTTAGACTAATCTAAAGAACCGTAATTCAGAAGTCCTGGTCATTGCGATCTCTCTGGGAAATTCAGTCTGGCCTTTGGGTTTTTCTTAGACCGCAAAAGTGTCCAGCTTGCACACCCTCAATGAAGGTTAATCTTGTTTCTCAGTGTACTTGTATACACGTTCAGATAAACAGTCGCCAGAGGCTGCTGCATGTCCTGTAATGGAATTTTAGGGATTTAGGATACTTCTTTTAGCATCTTGCCGTCTTCACTTTGAACTTTTCAATTCAATTCAATTCAGTTTTATTCATACAGCGCCAATTCACAACACGTCGTCTCAAGGCACTTTACAAAGTCAATTCAATAGAATCATACAGATTTCAAGTCGGGTTCATACATTCCAATTGATCCTACCAAACAGTGCAGTCAGATTCAGCTTATTATTCAAACTGGGTAAAATGTTGTATAACTTCCAAGCAACTCTATAACTTGCTCGGAAGGCTGGGCATGTTGGCCATATTCTTGAATATCCTCCACTAGTAGAGCAGAGGAGTTGATTTTAGCTTTCGTTTAAACAGGGTTGGGCAATAAGACAAAAATATGATATCATGATATTTTTACTGCGAAATCAAAATAGTAATTTTAAGACAATTTGTCTATATAAAATTATACCTGTCAAAGAAATAAAAGAGCATCTGTAAACAAATTATGAGTCTGTACAATTTTAAAAATTGGTGTCCAACACAATTGACATTTAATAAATATGTTGCTAAGAGTACATAGTGTTGCCAAATACAGTACATGGCGTTGTCTAACTCAAACATTTATATTTTATTTTAAAACAAACCAACAACAATTAGGTAAATTCACTATTGCCACCTTATCCCAGTATGAACATTGTGTATCATGATTATAGTTAAAAACGCATCACAGTTATTACTTATACTTCAGCATCAGTGTTACCATTTATATTGGTAGCAGTAGTATTTACAATCCTGTTGGTTATTTCATCACCCTCTCATAAACACACTCCGGAGCTCTTCTTTATTAAATAATATCTGTCTAGGATAAATAATAGCCTGCAGCCTAAATACACAATGCACACAGCATCCAGATTGTTGGGCTTTTATGAGAGAAAGGACACTGTAAGAAGTTTTAATTAGCTTTATGCCATCTGAAGTTCAAAGCAGTTCATGCATGGATAAGACTCTCATTGTAAAGGTTTGCTATGTTGACACTATAAATAGAGGCCTAAAGCTGCGTTTTATTGTGCTGGCAGTCCAATAAGTCTGATGAGATTGTAATCAGGTAACCAGGCAAACCAGAACATTATGAAGAGAGCAAACATCCAGCTAAATGTTTACTTACTCATTATTAGCCACTACTAGCAGCTACTAGCAAGAGACACCTCCAAAAATCCTTCCTTGAGCAGCTGTAAAATCCAAAGTTCAGCAACATTTAACACTTGGTGCTCTATGGGTGTTTTAAATATCCCTACTTTAGGTTAATTGGTTTCTCTACATTGCCCTTAGGTGTGAATGAGTGTGTGTATGGTTGTTTGTGTGTTGCTCTGCGATGGACTGGCGACCTGTCCAGGGTGTACCCTGCTTCGCGCCCATAGACTGCTGGAGATAGGCACCAGCTTCCCCGCGACCCACTATGGAATAAGCGGTAGAGAATGACTGACTGACTGACATTTTCAACAGTTTCGTTACAAGTCTTAGGCTGCTTAAAGCCAAACTTAAAAACTCCCCAAGGTAAATAACAACATTCAGGTATGGTGCACTCTTGGGACATAAAAAATAAGTTAGGGAGCTAAAGAAAAATGAAGAAAATAAATTAGTTGGATGACTCAAGATAAAGCACAAGAAAGGGCAGAATGTACCTTAGAGATAATGTCACAACCTATTGTCAACAGGTTCTAATACTGAGCTACTGAAAAAATAAGTGTAAAAAAAATTGTTTGTGGAAAACATGGGAGACTGAAAGCAATTATTTTTCTGTTAGCAGCACCCACTTAAACACCACAGTTTTCTGCTAAAAATCGGGTGCTATCTTTTTTACACTGTTGGATTAACATTTTCTATTGAACTTCCTTCACTCTTTACTTCAAGAAACCACTAAATGACATTTATTCCTAAGTTTGAAGATTTGCTTTGTGAAAGCTTTATTTCTTTGCTGCAATGCAGGAACTAGTGGATACATTATATCTGATAATGTGTTTGATGAAAGTCATATTGTAGCATATTTTTCCTTTAAAAGGTGTAGTCGCAGGGACATGCTCAATCTGTTTTGCATAAATGTTATTATAAACTAATATATGAGGGAATATGACATTAATCAGGAGTATGGAGAGGGTCACATGAATATATTGCAGGGAAAGATCAGGGAAAGCACTTCAAACTCAGATTTATTTGTTGAATTAAAACCCTCTGACTGTTACTTTTGAAACGTTTTTAATGCGCTTTGGGGGAGTTTGCAGCTTCTGGTTTGATGTGTGTTAATAAGGTGGTTAACTCTCTGCCTTCAGGGGACATTGCTGTGTTTCTCTGAGCATGTTTTGTGTTACCCATCCTTTACGAGCAAGTGAGCCTTTGCTGCGTAAAACAAGACCCCATTCCATTCTATGCCCATTTTCACCCATTTTCCAATTAAGCAGCTTTCACAGCTCCCCTTCTATCCCCTCTGAGAGTACTGTAAAGCCTCCATAGTTGCTCTATGTTGCTACAGTCAAGGAGGCTCTCATGAAAGCTTTGCACCCTTGAAAGAGTCAATGTGCACTTTCAGACCCCCATTCTCACCAAGCACCAGATTGTTATTGAAATTCAAAATGGTTATCTTTCTCTTTTTCACTTTTGTTTTGCTCTGTCTTGAACACATTCACCATGATAATTATGTGATTGTATCACAGTGTCAAGCTGAAGCTAATGATGACAAAAAGGGGTAGTGCTTCTGTCTTTTCTTGTTTGCAACACCCTATTTGTCCTTTCTTGCTATATTTCAATAAAATATTACATATAACATTTCTTTACAAATTTTTTTTGTGGAGATGTCAAAACATAACCTTGCATCTAGTAAAGTTTAGTAAAATCGTATCTTTAAAAAAAAAATGAAATAGGGAACACTTTGTCCTAGTGCAGCTTTTGGTGGATGCAAACTGGAAGTTAAAAATGATGCAGTAGTTAGTTAAATTTTAGAGCAATTTTCAGCACTGAAGATCACACGCAAAAGCAGAATTCGAGAATTTGAGTTACCTTAAAAGAAAGGCAATTATTAATAAATTGAATGGAGAGTTATAAATTCTACTTTTACATACTCGATAAAGAAATAACTTTTGTAAAATTTATGATTCATGACTTTAAAAAAAATTCTGGTCTTTACCAGATCCTTACTATATATACATACAACCGAAGATGAAAATATTATTAATTTAAGAAAGAAAATGTGCTGAACTGCAGCTTTTCTTATAACTTAGTTCTGTGCATAATGGACAAGCATCTTATATGTAGAGAGATTATGTATGTAGAAGGAGATTGCCCTGAAAACTGCCAGTGTCGCAAAGCACTGCCAGTGCTATGAAGTATATTTTTGTCTCATTACTATTCAAAACAAGCCATAGCTGTTCAGCCTTTTCCTGGTTGTGTTGTCATGAACTTAAACATTAATCACACTAACTGAGGAGTTTATGCAGATTTTTTCAGCATTGCATCATTGGATTTAAGGATGAATTTGCTTTTAAATCCACAGTTGGAAAAGATCTGTCATCAGTGGGGGAAAAATCTTTCTCACTGTGGAAAGATTCACTCAAAATTGTTTCTGAATCCGCTTTATGAGCTTTATCAGATTGATTAGCAGCAGCTGCCACAACCTCTTTAGATGTTAATCTGTTACACCTCAATATAGTAATCCGGTTAGAACCAGATCATTATATTGTTTTTCCTGATTGACTTCAGAGCTGAAAGGGGATGCTCAGATAGATGGTGTTCTTTATCTGAATCAGAGCTTTATTATTTTGCTAATACTTAGAACGTTGAAGATGTAGGTAGCCAGATGTTTGGATAAATCAGGGATATCAGAGGTCCTCTGTGTCACTTAGATGTTCTGGTCTACTTCAGAAATGACTCACTGGACTCTATATGGTAGTACAGGTAGAAAGTTCATAAAAATAAAAAAATAAAAAAAATACACCTCATTTCTTAGACCTATTTAATTAGTGTTTGAAACTTGGGGAAGAGAACAGAGTTATTTTATTACTGATATGTGTATTGAAATTAGCTGGCATCTTTCAGGGTATCTTCCAACTGATGAGTTATCCTTAATGGCTGTGCTGTACTATTGACTGTATTTGTTGATTTGTAACCAGAAACACTGAATGCATAGTGAAATATTGCTAACATTACATATAGATAGTTTTAAATAATTATTTATATTTGAGTACTATGATTTTTTGTTATTTCTTGAATTTCATTTTCTGGTCATATTTCAACTCACTTATGACAGATCTGCAAAGAAATTAGAAAGCATTCATCAGAATACCAGTCCACACACATGACTTGATATTCTGATAAGAAAAGTGTTGTTTTATTTTTGGGTTGTGTCTTTGGAAATCTTGCTTTATTCTGTTTTTCTTCTTCTTGGATCTCTGTTTTCTCAGTTACCCTTCCTGGTGCACTTCTCGCCCCGGTTTCTTCTGCATCTGCAACACGTCGCTCCTCTTTCAACTCCTCCTCCTCGACCTCCATGCAGACCTCATACCGGCTGCCAAATCCCCTGCCACCCCTCCCTGTCCGCAAGGGTGTCCGAGGTCGCCGTCCCAAATCCCAGACCATTGCTTTGTTGAAAGCAGCGGCAGAGGCAGCAGCAGCAGCAGCAGCGGCAGCGAATGGATCACCTCAGAGCCCAGTGACTGAGACCTCACTGGTCCCCAGACCACACAAGAAGAGAGGTCCCAAGCCTAAAGGCAAGGTGAGATGTCACAAGAAACTTAATCTGTCATGCAGTGGAAAAATAACCCTGTTATGTTTTTGATGCAGTCTTGCAGAGATAAAAGGTACATTTTAACTGTATAGGTGTTTTTATTATCTGCAGTGCCATTCATGTGTAGAAGAGTTAAAGCATACCAATAATAACCTATATGGAACACTTTGAAGCTCACAGATTTAATCAGAAGCGTTTGTTTTTTGCCCCAGAAGAAACCTCTAATGGGGCAATCTCCAGGTTCATCCCCAGTTATAACTCCGCCTCCAGAGACCAAACTGAACACGAGCCATGTCTCTGTGGACAGCAACCTCAGCAACGGCTCAAATGTAATTTGCACAGGTGAATAACAAATAATCCTGATTCCAATGAACACTTTGTCGTTACAGATTTAGTTGTAAAATGATAAACTAGTGGTTGTTGTGTTGTTTTCCAAAGTCTGTAACCTTTACGAAAAGAAGTGAGAAAAAGAAATCTGGTTCAATTTATAAAAAATAAAAAAAATCCATAACACAAAAAAACTGAACTGTTGGTGTGTCGTGTATTGAAAAAAGGTACATATCAGGCACATCTGGAAATCAAAAAGTTATTTTAAATATTTTATCTTCAAAAAACAAAGAAAAATCACTTCAAGGTGAGACAATCAATGTTTTTTATAATAAAAGTATGACAGAGAGAGCCCACCGATGAGAGGTCCTGGCCCTTTTGTACAGCTAACTCCAGATGGAAACCTTCAGCGGGTAAATAATCTGACAGTCCTCAGGTCACTGCAAACTTCATTGACATGGTGATATCTCAGGCAGCAACCGCCACCTGGAACCACAGAAAGACATATTTACATATTTAACAAATAAAATACATTTTTCTATTTTTGGCTGTCTCATAAATTGGACAGTTTGATATTCAGCACAAAAATAATGATTTTAAAATAATACAAAACCCTTATACACTGGAGTACCAATGGCAATGAAAAAAAAAGTATTTCATTTGATATAACGAATACGTAAATCAAAGTACAATGCTTCTCCAACATAAAGCACTGGTTATCACCTGGCTAAAATGGTATAATCCTCTTATTTAAGCATGGCGGTGGCAGTGTCATACTGTGGCCACAGCTGCAGAGGGACAAAAATTATGTAAATGAGAACAGCATGAAGAAGAGCTAAATGGTAAACAAAGATAACCCTCCCTAGTAATACTGTAAAGTGAAAATGTCAAATCACCTTAAAACATAAACATTGACCCAAAGTATTTTTAATTCAATATAAAAATCTCAAGTTTGACCTTTTTCCCCTTTTCTGATGTTTCTCTTGGTTTGTGTCACTGCAGTGTGTGTCTATGTCAACAAGCATGGCAACTATGGCCCACATCTTGATCGAAAACTGGTCCAGCAGCTGCCGGACCACTTTGGTCCAGCTCCAGTCAACACAGTCCTTCAGCAGGCTGTTCAGGCCTGTGTGGACTGTACATACCAACCCTCTGTGCTGTTGTCCTTTTTACAAAGCCAGTCCCACTCAGGAGGAGAGGTCATTAGAGGTAAATGCAATGGAAAAGGCATATATTTTACGTTTTTATGCTAAGCTGGAGAACCTCTGCCTGTACTTTTATAGTTTTCTGTACTTTCATAGCCAAATATAAGTAATACAAATGCAAAAAAAGTGAAACTCATTGCAAATATCTTTAAAAAGGAAATGTTTGTTTTTAAGTACGTGTGCACATTGGTCAGAAAGGCAAAACAGGAGTAATATAAGATTGTGTCTGTGGCAGCAGCTGATGTCAAAACGGTTTCTGTAATCTGAACTGACATGTGCATCTAACCTGGTTTGGGATCCTGGGATTCAGTCTTCCTCCAGGGAATGCTGTTGGTGGTATTAGGAGGGGGTGGGCTTTAATTTGTGCTGGCTTGGCTTGGGTGGGAGGGTGTCATGCCGTGTGGAATCGGGTGAAAACTAATGTCTTATAAAGGGAGGGCTCTACCCCTGAACCATCTGGTGTTTTGTTTAGCTGTGAATGCATATTGTGCATGTGTGTGTGTATGCAGTATGTACACACAGTAATAGGTGTTCTGTTCTACCCTCAGTTTGCTCAGAGCATGGTATCCGCTATGTGAAGCTGCCCTCTGCCTCCAGTGCGTCTTCTGTGTTGCGGTTCTTGGAAAACATGTGCCAACACCTGGAGAGTGACAGTCTTTTCAGCTCGCAGCCCTTTAACCCGTACAGCAACAACACACGCTTCTACAACAGAACCAAATCAGGTGGGGAGATATGCTTCAATCATTGAAAGAAAACAGGAAAGATAAGGTTTTTTGGCTCAAATCGTATCATAAAATTTCACCTTCATCAGCTTTTCTCCTACCCTAAAACATCATTAAATGACAGTCACAGGACCTGAGATCATTCCTCAGTTGATTTTTGATTGCCAATCTTCAAGCTTATAGCTCTTTTGGAATCATCTTTTCTCATGCAAAAATTAAACTTCAATTTATGTTTTCTTTGGGGTTGTTTTATTGTGCTAAGTAAGGAATGGGAACAAGATGTGTCTGCTGGCAACATTGTTAGACAAACACTGAGTCATCCTTCTGTAGCCTTTCTGTGCCTCAATGACTCAGGAAACATTCAATGAAAATGATTAGTGGAGGACAAATGGGAGGGAAAGTAGCCAATTAAAAGATAACAGGAAAGTCTTAACCCTTTTTGAACAGTATCTTACATCTACAGTATTGTTAGGTCACTAAAAATGTCTTTGACCTTGATGGAAGAAAAAGAATATTTAGTGTACAGCAACTGACGTAGCAAAAGCATTGTCAAGTCCAGACAAGCCTTCAGAATTTTGTACCATAAGCTTGTCCCCCGGTTGTATTTGTGTGGCCAACATGTTGTTTCCGTTCACCCTTAATAAGAAATAGTTTGAAGCTCAGCTGACCCAGGGAATTAACTCATGATCATAGTTAACCATCAAGGCATTCTGAACTACCTTTACAGCTTCAATATTAAATAGTCTTTGTATCATTGCTCATGATGCAAAGTTTTCGTCATCGGAAAGCAAAGTGAGTGAAAAGGGGTTCGTCAGGACTATGTTTGTAATTGCAGCCGTTTTTAAAACATTACAAGTTTGGTGTTCCTGATTGATAAAATTCTGATTCTGTTACAGCATATCAGCCGCTGAAATTGTTTCTCACATAAATTAAAAACAAGATCTGTGCTGTTTCAGCTCTACTTACCAGTACGTTGTTCTAGGAGAAAAATCAAAGTAAAAGAATGGCTTACGCTTTTGCTGGAAATTGGTTACTTTTAGTAAGGACAGTAACCTTCAATTTTTATTGTTAAAGTTAAAGCAAAGAAATAGCCATTTTTGTAAAGTCGAATGTGAGGGGAGAGGCATAGATTAATACATCATTAATATCGGGTCCCCACAAAGACTAGCTGTGTATGTGTTACGATTTGCAGGTGTTTGGGGTGTGTAAATTTTGACCATTTATTTGCTGTTATTAGGTTCTTAGATTTTGTTGTTCATTTCTCCGTGTCCTTTAGTATTAGGTGTTCAAGTTTCTCGTTTGATCGCTGTTTCTTCCCTGTTGTCTATGTTCTCTAGTCACCTACTTATTTTTTTAGTTTATTCTTGTTTTTTTGTACAATTAGATTTCTGTTAGATTCCCTCCAGTGTTTCTGTATTTCTCTCTGTCTGCACCTACCCATTTTCTCTCCTCCCTCAGTTCTCTCTTTCCAGTTCAGTTACCATTAAACATTTCTACTCACCATGCGGCTCCCATGTTCCTGTTTGCACTTTGGTCCTGCAAACAACCAGCATTCCACGACAATATGCTGTGCAGACACAGGCACACAGCAGTCACTAACCTCTCACCTTGGAGGGAAAATATTGTGGCTCCTCTCTCCGTGAAGTGCTAGAGACATACACACACACACACACACACACACACACACACACACACACACACACACACACACAGAAATAGCTGTTTACATATTTAATTTACTTCCACCAAACATATTGCCATTTAGTTCAGTTCAAAGTTCATGGAGTATTTGCATTGTCTTTTCTTGAAACAGAACCACTGTCCGTCACTGAGAATGGCCATGACAATCCATCTAAGGAACCTACACCTACCCCTCGCCCCCTCCACAACACACTGGACTACAGAGGAGCAAAAAGGGAGCGAGCCTCTTATCCTGGACACACGCAAACA